>NC_084980.1:2160119-2460119 GCF_963691925.1 Scomber scombrus
CTCTATGCAGGCTGATGGTAAATCATTTGCTGAACAGCAGAGGTCCCAGGATGGATCTTTGGGGCACACCCATTTCATTTACTTAGGAAAGATGATGTTTCCATACCCACCCTTATATACAGAATTATATACAAACTGCTGGTTGTATATAGTACTGACTGGTTAACAGTATTTAACACCTTCTTTAAGTCTAAAAGTTTGGTCCCAAAACACGTCCTTTGTCCCTTTTTTTAGTTTAAGAAAGACATTAGGTTGGTTCGAAAAACCAAATAGAATTAGGTGCAGTGTGTAACGACTACTTATGAGTTGTCAGCTGTTCAGCAATATATTTAATTGAAATCTTGGAAATGTTGGGTAGTGCTGATAGGCAATTGTTCACATTAGTCAGGTCTCCTGATTTATAAACAATGATGGCGGACTTCTAGTCCTTAGGAAACTTCCATTGTTTAAGTGAGGTATAAAAAATATTTTCTTTTTTTTTGGTTCAGTAAAGAATCTGTACAATACGCCATTTAGAAAGAGGGAGAGCAGTCCAAACATGTCTTTTGATTTCGAGTTTTTAAGAGAGTTCAGAAATGTACTGACTTTAGGTTCAGAGACCTCCAGCAGAGAGAGGACTGGTTGAAAGAAATCTATTGGTGATAAGGCCAGAGGTCAGAGGTCATCTTAACAGAATTCACAAAGTAGGAGTTGTTGAGAGTTGCATTTTCTACTGCCCTTTCAACCAGGGAGCTATTGTCTTTAATCTACAGCTGCTTTGTTCTATTATTATGCCATTACCCTCTTAGCTTTTTTTAAATTGTCCCAGACATGTTTATAATTTCTTTGACCTTCATCTAGGAAACCAACAAAGAAATTTGCTTAAGCTACTTAAATGTCCTTTGATACCCTGTTTCTTAGAAAAGTGAAAATTTGTCTGTCACTCAATAACTTAGTGTTAAGAAAAGATTTTCAGGGTATGGTTTGTCTCCTTCATTTGTCTCCATCAACCCAGTTTAAATGTAATCTGTAGATTAATGTACATTTACAGGAATTTTACTTTTTTGTGATATTCAGCACGACATTTAAACGAAAATATATCGATTGATGGTATGTTTTGTGCCTACACTATGTTTTTCTCTTTCAGTTGGGACTCTGGAGTACAGAATCTGTGTTGTTTTTTTCTAATTTATTTTGTTTTGTTTTTAACTATAACTGCTACATTACTCAACATTTAAACACAAGATTTTTTAGATTTTTATAAATAGTCTACAGTCAGTGATCTGCATGGGCCCAGTGGGCAGACCAGATGACGTGCCATGCTATTTTCTTCACCATGTTTTCATTTCTCAACACAAAAATACGAAAGGGTCCTTGATACCTCAACAATACAATAATGTATTTCTCCTTTGCGAAATAAAGGTGTTTTTTTGCCAGTTTTTGATGACTACGGAAGAGTATTGTGTGGTGGGCATATGGCTCATTGAACTGTTTTGGGTTGTCTGCCATCAGTGGGCTTCATTCCATTTCAAATTGTTGCTGTCCACTGCAACCTGAATCCAAATGCCAAAAGGCATTTTTATAGCCTGTGATTATAAAATGTGAAGTTGCTAATTTAACATTGAATCCAAGAATATGTGGTCTTATTTCTTTCCTAAAATAGTCTTCCTCAATTAATCCAATAAAGCAATTCAGTGTTGACAGGCGTCTGGAAGATATCTTATCACAGGCCACTCAGGGTGTAAGAGAGAGCGGGTATGTGTATGTTTGTTTGTGTGTGCATCAAATATTGTACCATAGCCATATAAACTGGATGAAAACAGGGTTAGGGTGGTGAGCTAGGTGTTAAAATATCTTTTAAATATGGTCTCTTACCCTCTTATGATCTCTCTAGCTTCGAGGCCCTTGTCCTAAAATCTCACTGCATAGACCCTGTCCTCTTTATTATCCATCATCCTCCTAAATCCAACTATACCCTCCTCTTGCCTGACCTGCCAGAGTTTTTATCCTCAGTTATTCTCTGTCATGACAAAGTTTTAATTGCTGGTGACTTTAACATCCACATTGATGATATTTCTGACAGCCTTGCTACAGAATTTTTTTTATTTTATGCAGTCCTTTTATTTCACTCAACTTTGTCAGGCCCTACACATGAATGTGACCATACTTTGTACTACATTTTTACTTTGGGTCTGGATTCATCATTTTTGGTTTAAAGGGACATTTTTATCTCTAAACAGCTATGTCTTCACTTTAACTGTGTTTTATATGAACAGAAATCTTCATGAATGGGAAACTTGTCTTACACATCTTTAATGACATGAGTGCTTCAAGATTTTACTCATTATTTGTGGAGTCTGGTAAATCCCTAGATTTGCTTAACTAATGCTTGAACACTAATGACTTATTTAACTGCTTCAATGATATGTGCACGTCTACTCTGGATAATGTTGCCCCCCCCTAAAACATTCACCCGTATCCAATTCATAAACTGTATCACCTTGGATTACTGAAAGAATCCATGGCATGAAAAGGCAGTGTAGGCATACTGAGACAGTGCTCTGAGCTCTGAGTACACTATGAGCATATGAATTTTGTATTACAATCTTACAACAGTGAAGTTAAAGTTGCAAGGGCAAAATATTATCCAGAGTTCATCACCTCCAACCAGCATAAGTCTAGTCTTCTTGTTAAGACCGTGAACCAATTAGTCAACCCTGGTTCTCCTGGTGTCCCTATTACTTTGAATGCAGATTGTGGACGGTTCTTAAACTCTTTCATTGATAAGATTGAGGGCATTTGTTTGAAGGTTGACCATGCCACTTCTGTGTTTGACTTAGCTTGTCCTCAGTGGGATACTTTGTGTTTTTAAGGATATTACTATCCAATCATTTACTGACACTACTAAGCTATAAGGTAGCATCATCAAACCCACTGCATATGATACCAACCAAATTCTTATTAGACCTTCTACATACTGTAGCCCCATGACTGCTTTCAATTATAAAGAGTTCTTTATCTTCAAAATGTGTTTATGATTATTTTCAGACTACTAGTGTCCAACCACTTCTCAAAAAACCTGGTTCTGATCCCTCTGACCATAGCATTTATAGACCAATTTCTAAGCTTCAATTTATATCAAAATATCTTCAGAAAATTCTTTAAAATCAATTGTTGGAAGTTTTGATCAATGCAAGAGTTTTGAGTTTCAATTCCAATCCAGGTTACGTCAGCAACACAGCTCAGAGAATGCCCCTGTAAGAGTTGTCAATGATGTCTTGATGAAGGCCGATGAAGGCGAATGCTCCTTCCTGGTTCTGCTTGATCTTAGCCTCACATTTGAGAAAGTGGACCATAAGGTTGAGAACATGGGTTGGTATCTCCCGGACTGCCCTCCAGTGGTTCTCCTCATACTTTTCTAACAGATGATTTGTTGTGTCTGTTGATGGATTTACCTACCATCAAGTATCAATATATGGCGTGCCAAAGGGCTCCATTGTAGGACCAATTTTATTTTATCTTTATTTCCTCCCTTGGGCCCCATTATCACATTTTTCTAGAATTAGATCTTTCATTTATTTTAGTGATCCTTAAAGAATGATTCATGCTTTTATCACTTCTGTATTATTGTAATGCAGCATCTACATGCCTTGGCCAAAACATGATTGCAGAGTTTCAGGGTGTCCAAAATGCAGCTGTCAGACTTTTAACCAAATCACAAAAGCATGGTCATATCTCCTCCATTTTGGCTTCCCTTCACAATTTTTTTAAGATTATAAAATCTTGACTTTTTAGACACTAAGTGGTATGGGATCGAACTAAATGGCTAAGCTTTTAATTACTACCCACCAGCACGTAGCCTGAGATGCTCTGATAATGCTGAAGACCAACGGTGACAGAGCTTATTGTTAGGGCTCAAACCCCTCTGGGATAGCTTACCTGGGACACTTAGATTAGAAAATCCACTCTTTTAAATCTAAGATATTTTATCTTTTGGCTTTTGCTGAATTATTTTACTTTCATGTGTTTCTTTTTTTATGTGATTGTTTTCCTGCTATTTAATTGGCTCTTGCTAGTAGTAGCAGTTTTGAAAAGTGTGATATAAATGAAATGTATTATTATTATTATTATTATTATTATTATTATTATTATTATTATTATTATGTTATCAATGTAGACTTTACATTTCACAACCCCCTTATTAATTCCTGCATTTGTCACTTTTATATATAACATCAATAACAACTTTGATCACTACACAACAGAAAGACAGTGATTCAAGATGTATATGAGCTATCTGTGAACACAGAAGTTTATTTTTGAATCAGTGAATAGACACTGTATGCATGCAATGAGAGATTGACAGTAAAAACAGGAGTAAGTGATAAGGATGAAAGCAGGCGATAACAGGAGTTAAGGTCCGGTCAATAGTGGCAACGAGCTCTTCTGTCGGTCTAACTGCAAGGAAACAGAACAAATGGCAATAGACCATCAGTCCAGGCTTCATTTCTTTAACTGGGACACTACAGCACTGATATCTATTGAACAGTCCTGCACCTGCAAAACTGATGCCTGAGGGGTACCTAGAGCATCATAGTATGAAGCGAGGGGCCACTGACAAAGCTGCCATGTATGATGAGCTGGGAATGAGAACGTGTTGGCAGACAATCATGGACAAATGAGCAGCTGTAAAACGGTGGATACATTTTGAGTGTCACAATCCCTGCAAATTGGCTTATTTCACTGTCTGAATTTGATCCTTTCAGTCCAACAACTTTTGGAAAGTCGAGAAGAGGAGCACGATTGAATCATTTTATGTATGGGCCTAACAATCAGGAACCATGAGCAACATCAGGGTAATTTCTTTACAGCATGAAGTGGCTTTTTTGACTTTCTGCACCACTGGTTTAATCCAAAGAATGCACCATGCTTCCTGCAGTTGGGTCGGATCCCGTTAATACCACAAACGAATCATACCAGAGTTCATTTGTAACTAGACAGAGACAACCTCTTCAATAAGGTCTCAGTCCAATTACTTTGGTCTGCACTCATGTGTGATTGCTGTGTTAAGACCTGCCCAAATCAACCATACCAAGGGGGTAAATGCTCCAGGGTTTGATTCAACAGAATTGAACAAGGACCTGCCTTGTGAAAGCACTATAAAACTTGAAAAAAGTTTGAGAGTAACACAAATGCAAATGCATGTTCCATGTACTAAATGTCATGTCATGTATGTCAAAGCCATGATAAAACACAAAACTGAGAGTGCATGTAAATTTACAAACCTGCAAAAACAAGACCCATGTTGAAGGATCCTGCAAGATTGTCTTCTTGTTTTAACCAGTTTTATTAAAATATGACATTTTGAAAGCTTCCACGTAAGAGGCATCTCCAAAGTATAATAGAAAGCGTACTCTGAAAAAAAATCAGATGGACCACATATCAGCTTCTACTTGAATATCTCCAGCTACTGACATACTTCTGGAATTCTATCACAGATGGGCGGTCAGACTTTCATCTTTTCTGTTTGGCCAATGGTAGGAATTCATATGAACAGGTCCGGATTGCTTTCATCTAATCTGACTGACTATAAAGTTACTGTTTTGTACAGTGAGTAATGCCAATACTGAAGAAAGATGGCTAAAACTATGAAAATAAAAAAATGGTCACATTTAAATGTACACATTTCATCTAATCTAAATGTACACATTTAAATGTCCTTGTTCTGCCCATGTTCCCATCATATTGCTATATTTGCCAGGGTCCCACCCAGGTAGGTATCTGCATCTAACATCAATTCCCAGGCAACCAAATGATTTGGTGGCCTGGAAGGACACGATTTAGTGGACCTGTTAATTCAAGATGAAAAAGAAGGTGGTGAGTGGAACAGAAAGTGATGAAAGAGGACAATATAGAGAGAATGGAGGAAAGGTCCTTGAGACTTAGTCTGGATCTTGTCTTGATCAGTCTGCAATCCCACAGTCAATTGCCACAATGGGACTGAGATGCAACTTCTGCCAGTCTGCTGTATTATGACTAATAAACTCAACGCAGTTTTGATTCTGTACAGAAAAGGAGGGCATGTGATTTACAGTGTTGGGGGTAACGCGTTGCAAAAGTAACGCCTTACAGTAATATATTACGTTTAGGCAGTAACGGAGTAATATAACGCGTTACTAACTATATTTTGGTAATATTATTACACGTTACAATCCGAGCTGTCGCACAGGCGGAGGTTTCGAAAAAACAACAACCCAGGCGCAACAGCCGTAAATAAAGAGGAGAAGAAGACGGTTTAATCAACAGAAGAAGAAGAAGACGGTTTGGTTTGGATATGGCAACAACTGATATTTCAACGTTTTCTAAGTGATTATACTCGCAGTATTTTGAATTTGTTACAGAAAAGGATAAGAACCTCACAGTAAGGTAGATTTTATGTGCTGGTGGGAGGCCAAGGGAACTGTCTAATGTCTACGGCTAAAAATAGTACAAGTTACCTCAAGAAACACCTGGAGAGAGTGCACAGCAACAAATATTGCGCGCCTTCGTTTTGTAATGCCTTGTCCTAAATGTTTATTTTGGTGAAAGTAACTACAAATTAATGAGTAACTTATTACTCTACACAGAAAGTAATATTGTAAAGAAACGTATTACTTTCAAATGCAAGTAACTAGTAATATGAAATATATTACATTTTGGAAGTAGCCATATACTCACACTCTAAAGTAACAAGTAACAAAATCCCTGGCTTTCTCCTGCATGCTCTGCTCACGAGATGGGCTGCCTGGGATAAAAAAAATGGAAGCATTACAACTTTAAACTGTATTAAATGTGAGTACTGTGTGACAACATTTAGCTGCCTTAAGCAGTGCAGTGGTGACTGACTGACATGTTTTTCCCTCGGGTATGTTCGGTCTCACCTCACTGCTGTGCTGAGATTGTTCAGTACTAAAAACCTGTATACTAGTTGATGCTGATACTGATAGCAGCTCTCATACAGACTCACTGCCCTCAAAAAATCTTCTATTCCTTCATGTACCAGAGCCAGACACTGTTTGTGAGCTTGTTATCCTGTAGACAGTCTGTCGACTCCATAGATATAGAAACATAGATACCATATTCACAATTTGACATGTGTCGGCATGGTCGCTTTATAGGAGCAATCAACACCCAAGAAACAGAGAGTAGACGACTTGGAAAAATGCTGCAGTCATGTGCTGCATTTGGCTTTACAAACAGATGAAACATTCACAACAGGAATGGCGGAACAGCTGGACCACTGTTGACAGGGAATGCAGATGTGTATTTAGGAAGATTTGTTGTGCGATGAGGTAGTTTTGTGTCTGATGCTGTACCAGCATCATTTTCTCTAGGTACCACCTGTTTTCCTAGAAGAACAATGGAGGTCTGATGGCCATCAATAGGTCAAGGTGATCTGCTCAGCAGAGTGCTGCATTCAACATACTACAAACATTTCAGTCAACAATCACTGACACTGACGTTGACAATCCTCAACCCCGTTTTGCACCCCGTCATTAGTTATCAGCAACTTCCACATATTGAGGCAGAGAAATATACTGTTTGACAGATATTAATCCTTAGAACAAAAGGTGTCCACATGTTGCTGAAAAGTGCGAGGTGGAGAGGGACTGAGCTTGTCCTAGACAGGGAACTACTTTAACTCTTACCTGGTTGCTCTAGAACACAACTATTATATGTTTATATATGATTGCACTGTATATCTGAACATTGGTCTCAAACACTTGATGTACATTGTATGTAGTTTTGTATTATTATATTATATTTGTAGTATCGCATGTGTCAGTGTCTAAAGTAATTTAATGACAATGCAAATAAAATATTTGAGATTCGCAATATTAGTGACATTGTGTAATGGCAACTGTGCAGCCCACAGCAGTGGAGTTATCATATGTGTCTCAGGGTGTACGGATGAACCGGCTGCATGTTCTTCTCTTAAATCTGAAGTGCCAAACCTTTACACATACACGGTCACCCATAAAGTTGGAATAAAATATTTTTTTACCTCTTTCCATGAAATGATTGTGAAAATGTGATTTATTCTTGATAGATAAAGTGTATATATTCTCAAAATTGTATTGATCAATCAAATTGCACCTGGTCAAAGGTGATTACTGATGTGTATAAATAGTAAATAAAAAGAGGAATGTGTCTGAAAACTAAATTATTCCAACTTTATGGGCGACCGTGTAAAATGAATGTCAGTTACATTCAAGCCCCACCTCACCTCCAGATAAATCTCTCTACATTTCACAGCATACCGTTTTTTAAATCTTATGTTGGGTGGGACTTTCCAGCTTTGGGTGTTTGAAATTGATTTAATAAATGACTAGCTTAATGTAGCAAGCAGCCTGATATCATGGGTGGATAATGAAGCATGAATGTATTTACTGAATGCATTATAGTACCCTGAGAGGTGCACAACACTCAGTACTGGAAAACGCAAAATAATCAGAAGCCTGAACTTGAAAATGATATTAGAACATAACAAAATAAAACAAAACTGTACAAGTACTGAATTGTACTATTAATATGCCACTTCCTGTCTAATTTGTACATGTAAACATTTGAAAGTTTCAAATTGATTATGACATTCAAGTCACAGATTAAAAAATAAACATAGAAATAAAGAAGGGATGAGAAAAACTTTAGCTCCTTTTACACAGCCCATGCAAGGCAACAATACTGTGCCTTTAATCCGCGTTGCTGCTCTGTATAAAAGGGTCAGACAAAAGGTCAGGGGGCCTTCACGCCTCTGAATCTTGAGTGACTGCATGCTATGTAAAAGCACACACTGAGATGGTTTCATGGTGGATTTGTGTGATTCGGTGTAAAACAGCAAAGGTGTCTCAAAGGCAGAATCTTCTTTGTGGCTATAATGTGGATTCTCTAAAAGAGGCATTTAAGTTCCTTAAAGGTTTGAAGGAAGGTAGCCGCACACATGTAGGGGAATTTAAAGGGGAGTTTTTCCTTGCTGCTGTCGCCAAGTGCTGCTCATGTGGGAACGTTGGGTTTCTTTAAATTAAATTAAAGAGTACGGTCTAGACCTGCTCTATGTGTATTACCTTGAGTTGACTTTTGTTGTAATTTGGTGCTATATAAATAAAGATTGATTGATTGATTGAGATTAATTTCAACCATGGTGCAAACAATATATTTTAATGATTTACAAACATTTACGACAGTCTTCTTCAGGGTATTGAGGGACGCCACAGCTCAACAGACATTATATAGGAGATATAAGACACAGGTGTGCTCTATCAAGGGGATGTGTGTCATCAATCACATTTACATAGTGTAAACAACCTATCAAAGTTACCAAAAAGCAGAAATTCCATGAACAGCCATGGAATGAAGTGTGCTGCAACAGGGTAGGTAATGTTGTACATCTTATGGAGTTCCAATGTTCCACTATATTATTAAGAGCATGCTTACTTTTGTTTAGATGGTACTTGCCACATAGACATGAGATTATATAAATAAAACCTTTTGTGGTGCAATAAATAAATGGTAAATGATAAATGGACTGTACTTATATAGCGTTTTTCTAGTAGTTATGACCACTCAAAGCACTTTTACACTACATGTCTTATTCACACACATTGATACACTGATGGCAGGAGCTACCACGCAGGGTGCCAACCTGCTCATCAGGAGGAAACTAACCATTCATACGCATTCATACACTGTTGGTGCAGCAACAGGAGCAATTTCGGGTTAAGTATCTTAATAGGGGCTTTCTGACCTGAATGGTGTGTTTAAATACAGTACATTGGTACAGTGGAAGGATTATTGGAGGAGGTAGTGTGTCTCCCCTTAAAACATTACATAAGTGAGGGTCAGATTGTAAAATGTGCCAGTGTCTAATACAAATAGGCATAATCATTTCCGGAATACTTGGTGATGAATAAAATAACTTCTTTCCTACTTTTCTGGACGTCTTTGACAAGGTCAACTCTATATATCTCGTGTATTCTCTCAACAGCAATGTCCACTTAATGTTCTTTGTAGCCACACCCTTGAAATAAATCTTTCATTACATGCATATTTCTTGTGTAAGGACTATCTAAGCAAGGGCAGTAATGCAATGATATGAAGGACTCAAGTCCATATACGTGATCGTAAAACTTGAATGCCTCTTTAATGGGGAACATTTGTGTACAATGCTTCTACATCATTGTGACTGATATGCAATCTAGAGGGAGGGGATCTAGGAACTCCAAGGTCTTGTGTTTTTAACAAAAAATGGAAGCTACTTGGCCAGAGGTCTGATAAAATAAGCAACAGAAGTGGAAATGGTGAGGGTAAGAAAGTCAGTACCCAAAAATAGGATCCATCCAGGTGGTGGGAAAGGTTTTTATGAACTTTTGGGAGAGTGTAAAAAAATAAACAGGAATGGAATGGAGTGCTGTACCGTTAAAAGGTCATTCTCCATCTTGGTCATTTCCCCTGATTTCAAAAAACCTTTTAGAACCCTTGGGATAATGACTTTGAACTGAAAGGTGAGGTCACCTGGTAATATAAGAATGAGTATCTTTCAGTTGTCTGGAGCACTCTGCTACATAGTCATTTTTATTGAGAATAACCAAAGCCCCACCTTTATCTTGTACGTGAATTATGATAGAAGAGTCAGATTGGAGATCAGACAAAGCCTGTTCTTTATGTCCTGCTGAGATTGTGAAATGTTTGATAGTTATGATAGTTTGATAGTGTGCAGTATAGTCTCAACATATCTCTCCACTAGTCTACAAAACATTTCTATAGAATGGAAGGATTCAATGTGTTACATACACCACACCCTCCCTCCTCCAATAGGATTTGTATAGCATGGCATTCCATTTATGATGTGTTTCTTCCCAAGTGGCTTTGATTCAGACTGATTGTCATAGAGCCTATTACGAGGGAGAAACGTGGCTCATTCTCTCTTCCATTTCCCAGCCTTGATGGCAGCTGATTGAGTTGATTTTGTTATGATTTAGTTATTTGTCTTTGTTAGTTTTCTGTTTGTTTGGTGGATCCAGTAGTCCCATTTATTTTTGGTTAGGTTTAGTTTTTTATGTGAATTTAGATTAGAGGGAAGAGCCCAGATCTTACGGTCTGGGTGTCTTACCTTTGTTTTGTTCAATTTGGCTGGCCCGCTCAGCTTTGGTTAGAAATGGTTGGTTCCTTGTTAATAAATTGGTTGCATTTTTGGCAGTCCTGACTCTCTATCATGTTTGGCATTCTTTTTAACGAGCAGCTTCAGAGGGTGGTTCCTAAAAAAACCCAACTTTAACATCCAAGTCTTTGGACTGGTTAGTTGGAACAAGGAGTCTTTTACTCCGCAAGCTGAAGTGATTGGGCGTAAGGACGTTACTTGAGAGGTCCAATATGTTCAGTTCTGTTGTTTCCTGCTGTGGGAGCATGTTGCTCGTTCCCTGTTGGTGCCAGCTGCCTTTTTCTTCCACAACGGGTGGGCTACTTCTTTTGGCTGCAACTTTGGGAGGAGGTTTAGGTGCTTTGATTGACCCTGCCTGACCAATTTTGTCATGGCCCAGGAGCCAGGTTATGACAGTGCATGTGTCACTGGATAAAAATATCAGTGTTTGAAAGGGATGATACACTGGTGGAGCAGTGATTGAGGGGCACACCCAGGCTTACTTCTGAGATGCTGAAGTTGTGGAGAGAGAGTTGTGGATCTCCAAAAATAGACTCTTCCATTGTGTTTGTTCTTCTTGTCCTGATTGAATTGTCTAATCTTCTTTTCTACTAATTTAGCTTACAGTTTGTTTTAGGGTCATAGATCTGTCCAGAGTGGTGTGTTTGTCCATTATAATGCAATCCGTATCGGAAATGTCTTTTTTCCAATTGTTCCACTAGCAAAGTAAGAATAGCACCATGCTGTAGCCCAGTGATTCCCAACCGGGGGGGGCGTGACCCATCAGGGGGGCGCCAAAGAGCCACTGGGGGTCACGAAGCCCTTTTGATTTTAAGGGTGTAATAATGGGCTGTTTTAATATGTTAAATATATCGCAAGGATAACGGCGTGTGTAATGTGAACATCCCTCCTGCAGTATACACAGAGATTAGCACCAAAGTTTACAATGTTAAAAATATGGGTCCCTCAAAAAGGTTGGGAACCACTGCTTTAGCCTAATGAAGGCTCTTTTGCCATTTCAGTCCTATAGGAATAACGTGCTGATGGACGCTGTCATTTCGAGTGCATTCTCATTTTACATTGGGATAGGTTATGCAAGTCCTTGCTAATATCTCGGTCGTTGGTGATACAGTCAGATGAAGACTCAATGTATTTATAGATGTTTAGACCTGGTACTGGTTCTGCTGCCTCTTGTGGGTTATATCCTGAAGGTGATGTTCCTGTGCTGCAACACAGGTACATGCTCCTCCCATAGTATGTACATGTGATTGAGGACTGCCCTCCCCATAGATAGAATACACCTATGCCCTATCTCCTATATATCTCCTAATATGTCTGTTGAGCTGTTATGTCCTTCAATACCCTGAAGAAGACCGTCATGTCGAGAAGCTGGTTATTAAAATATTTTGTTTGCATCTTCACACCTTCACTTTTATAATGGTCAGCACCTCTCCAACACTGGTGCCTACCTCATAGCCAGTCTATATAATTGGTGCACCACAGTCCACATCTGGCCCAGAAACCTATTCATTCTTAATAGCAATATTATTGTGTAACCTAAATAATCACAGCACTGACGTCGTGGTTTAAGCAGGCAGGAAGCAAAACCAGCATGAGAAACATATTCTGCTGTCACTAGAGAATCTGAGTCAACCACAGATGTGAGTCATGCATATACAAGCGGGCTTTTTCCATTATGGAAAGGACTATATAGAAAAATAAAAAGTTTTTCTTTAACTTCCGCTTGATCTGGTCTGTTTGTTATTGTGTCTGACCAAGTCACGCTCAAGGAGAGGTCTTAAATAATTCATAACTCATTCATTCATTCATAATGTTGTCAGACACTTAAAATAACAATCTGAGCATGTCATTGAGTGGACATACATGGACATAGTGGTAGAGAGACAGAGTGGTTTATTGGTTACTGTTATTGTCTCATGATTGTTTTTAATTTTGTGCATGTGCTATGTATTTTTCATTCTGTCTCTGCGCTGGTGTGCCTGTGTCAGATATGTGACAAACATTTTTATTTATTTTTTCAAATATGGAAAAATTGCTACTTTTAATACATTTATTTGTGTTTGTTTAAGATTTGTCATCACCAAAAGCTAAGAAGAAGGTTATAGGCTATAATATTGACCCAACTGACATTGTAAATGAATACCACTGCTTTAATGTAGTAAAAGAACGTTTGTTTGAATAACATTAAGCTCCAGATGAGTCATATTAAGTAAATTCATAATTTTTTTCAGTGCCAAAGTCCTTCTTTTTGTTACTATAATTCAGCTCAACAGGGAAACACTAAGAGGGAATTTGATGGTAAAAAGACTAAATGTGTCAGATATCACTTGATATGACTAACTCACACTGATGAAGCTCAATAGAAGCTGATCATCTACTTTTAAATGACTGTGTGGACACACTGTGGATACAGTCCTCCATCACTTCCATTGAAAGCACATTTGCCACCTTTGTTTGGGTTAAGGCAAGTTTGGAAAAAGGTTCTCCATCATTGTGAACCTACTGGCAGTTACATGTACTCTCAAATAATTTCACTGACAGAGTTTTTTGTTAACAGAAATCCACTTATTTAATTATGTGTCCCATCATTTTTATTATACTATCAACTGATTCTGGATCCAGTCATATTAATGGTCATTGCAACTAGTTCTCTTACTTTTAGCAGAGAAAATCCAGCAGTGTTGCTCTGTAGTCCAAGAAACAAAAGAAAAGAACTGAACATCTAAGTGTGGGCTAAATGTTTTTTTTGCCATGTGTTACCCATAACTTCAGATTATTTATAGTATTTTTGCCATCTGTCTGGCAACCTAACTGTCCTTAATTCCAGCCATCAGCATACTCCCTTTTTTCTCACTGTGTTTATTTGTGCTGATGTTCCCACAGAGCACCTGTCAATCAAACAGTGTAAGTTGTGACAGATGTCACATATTTTTTCCTTGTACTTTCTGTCACTCATTGACTTCCTGTAGGTAGACTGACACTTCCTTTTGTTACTGTTATGGCTCCCAGAGTTGGTAGAATAGCAACAATAGAGAAGCCATGTAAAATAATACACAAATAATATGAATAATATATAATATAATTAAATATCACAATATTATTTTCCATTAAAGTGCACGCATTACAATATTAACATTTGGCACAAACAAATGCAGCTCTGTATTTAACTGTTATGCTATGGAAGGCACTTAACAATATACCAATTGTCCTTAACCTGCCATTATCAGGGTTGGGAAGGTTACTTTGAAATATAATAGGTTACAGATTACTAGTTACTCTATTTAAAATGTAATAAGTAATGTAACTATTTCAATAACTTCATCAAAGTAATGTAACTTATTACATTTGATGACTTTTCTAATTTTCAAACCAATGTTTTCAGCTGTTAGGGTAAGTGTTCCCATTAAGCACCAAAATCTAAGTTCAGCTGTTTTTCATGTATACTGACATGATTTATAAGAGAGATCATTTCTTATAAAGCAACATTTATCTCTCATTTGAAAATGTATTCATTACTTCATGTAGATTTTGGAATATAAAATAAAGATATTTGATGGAAAAAGTCAAAAGTCTGTCATGAGCTTAATTGGTAGTGTGACACCATTTAAGTTCATGTGTGCTTCAAATAAGCCCACGTCATGATTTATTTACTAAATATAAAAAATATATTGATTTCAAAGAATTAAAAACAGCAATATATATATATTCAGTAACATGTTCAATATTTAAAAATGAGGTAAAACCCTCCTGAGTAAAATCATAAAGATGTGACTTTAGATGTAACCTCCTTTATAATCATCAACATTTTCATCAGTAACTGTCACAAATTACACTTACATTTATTTTGTAATTAAGTTATGTAACGCCGTTACATGGAACTAGTTACTCCCAAACACTGCATATTATATATGTAGGAGCTCAAATAAATCACTGCGCAAAGTTAATAAATGTAAAAAGCAGCGACCCGCCTGCAAGACTAGGTAAATGACTCAGGTAAAGAAAACAGCCGCAGTGCAGTGACCGCCCATCCGGTGGTGTCTGAACCAGCCGCCTTACACAGCGACAGATTGTCACTGAAGTTTTTAAAGCTCAAAAAACAAGAGATTGGCATCAGTAATTTTCACCAACCACTAACCTATAAAATACAGACAGAGTTCAGCAACTATGAAGACACTGAGCATTTGGTTTGTCTTCAAGATTGCATCTGAGATGTGGGCGGAAGTTTCCTCCTGAGACGAGCCAGAACCCAAATGCAACTGTTAGGCCATGAAAATCAAAGACAACGACTGTTCGGACTTTTTCCTGATGACCCACATCATGTATTAATTCATGAATTCATCAAGGTTAATTTTTTTCTTAGTTTGGCTGCTTTAGGCCAGTTTAGCTCTATGTTTATGCAGATACAGTTAAGTTTGCTAGAAATATGTTCAAATGTGAAATCAAGGTCTTGCTGTGGTGGATCTAAATGGATGAATGTGTTAACCTGAATAGAGAGAGGTTGGTGAGAACTGATGAAGTGAACACTGACACTGTGAGCTCACATTTCTTTGAAGTGATTATTGAGCGGCTGTCAGCAGAAAGTCCTTGAGAACAGCTGGCGTTTCACCCAAATATATTTTATAAGAGCATTTATATACTGCATGCTGTAGTTAAACAGTATATCGTTTTTGTGAGTGTCAGCTCAGTGTTCCAGTGTGTTTTTCTTTTTGACAGTTGATAATAAGAAGTGAAGTTGACAGCTTCTTGGAGCAGTATCCAGCAGAGTCCAGTGTGATTTCCTGTCAGGGGTGATACTACTCCATCAAATGGTGATGGTTGCGCAGTGGAAGCTGTGCGCCTGCTGCTGTAGAGTCATCTACCTGAGAGGGAAATGTTTTTTTATGGTGTGAGGATAATGTATCACATTGAGTGTGTTTCCTTCTATTTATCTGTAAAAATAAAAAAATAAAAATAAAAAAGCTGGAAATATGCTTGGCTGAGGTGGAAACATTGGTGTATGAATAAAAACGTAATGATAATGTTAAATGTCACTGAAGATGAAAGCATCAGATCTGTGAGGAGCGGTGCCCATTTTTTACAACCTGCAGAGGCCAATCAACTAGGCTGATGCCCCAGTGGTGAGTGGTGCCTTTGAGGAGAGTAGGATGAGGGGAGCGATGTGATTGGCTCAAAGATGAGCAGGGCAGAGAACCTGTAAAATTGAACCAGTTACGATAACCGAGTTGTTTTTTGGTTCAAATTTGAACTATGTTTGGATGTCTTATAACAGTGAAAATGATGAATGTGCACCGTATTTCTATATGTCTGTGAATGAATACATTTGGGAAATGTAAATGGTATCCCCCATCATTAACGTCATTAAATGCAAATGTGCATTTTCTGCTTTCCCGAAAACAAATATTTGTCAGAAAAGCCACAATATGTGCTTTTCTGAATACTGAAAAGCAGCCAGTTTCTTTATCTGAGCTTAGCAGCAGACCAGGCCTGCAAGTTGAGACAAGTTGACATTTTGGGCGGAAGTAACAATCGCTCGCTGTAAACGGTAAATGTCAGCTGGCTGTAGTGAATGATGAATAGCAGACAGTAGACAGTAACAGGGCCCAGATGATTATCAGAGCAACACTGTTTCAAATAAAATGTCAATCCAGTTTATCAAATCAATTCCAGTTCATCACTCTATTGTTCACTTCATATACATTCCATCACTCCCATTATTAATTCATAAGCATTTTTATGACTTTTTTTTATGAGTATTATTCTTATTTTGTTACTCCCATCTTTGATGCCCCTTTTCTTAAATGATAAATGTGAATGATGAATGATGAAAGTAAGAAGAGGGGAAATGATGAAACGTGGCTCTGTTTTCATCATATTTCATCATATCCATTCATTTTTGTTACTTCCAGCCCTTCATACTCTTATTCATGTAATTGACACTCTGACTGTAAGAGAAGATGACAGAACAGTGCTGCACTGCTGGGACTTAAAGCTAACTGATACTGCTAACAGCTCACATAGCTGAAACTGTACTATATCCAACCAATGCTGGGTTTACGAGGTGGATAGTGATATTAGTACTTGATAATAAACCTGATTATGACATATTGGCAAATGTTGTGAGTACATTTGAAAATGAAGCTGGATTGCAGGGCATTGATGCAGCATCAGGTGTTTCAATATTGCATTACTTTATCTCAATTTTACTAAAATATAGTAATATAGAATCCATGTGTTACTGTTTTGTTGGGAAAAGGTAGGTCTCTATTTGGACATTCTAGCCAGTTTACATATGCTGCCTTCATCCATAGAACATGCAAGTCAGGACAGAGTTAAGGTTTCTACCAGAGGAGAGAGAGGGTGAGCTAGTGGGCAATGATGAGGAGAACCATGTTGTCTGAACCTAGATGATGTTCCTGTTCCTCTGCTTCATCCCAGACAGGGACCTGCCTGCTTGTGTTTTGACCATAGACTGTATATAAGAAATGGACGTAACATCCGTGACGTCACCCATTGGTTTGTGGAGTGCTGATCGGAGGCCAATAGTTTTGGATCTGAGCAGCGCCATCTTGAAAATTTCAGGTGCATGCCGGAAAAAATTAAAACACGGATTCTACTTATATGGGCATCAGGAGGAGCAAGAGGCGAAGCACGGGAAGGTTGCGAGGGCTGGATCTACCACAGTCTACACCCGCAACCTGGTGATGCTAACCAAGTTAGCTGTTACGACTATAACCACAAAACTCCGGAGAAAACTGTCGGTGTGAAACAAGTTCACGGCTATTTTCATAGTCTATCTGTCCGCGCTCCTGAACCTGTGAACCAATCAACCTGTCAATCACCACGTAGCCACGCCCTAATGCATACCCTGCTTTATCGTCAAATATAAAATCAGGGAGGCCAAAATGTCCCAAATGAACATCATACTGCATTGAAGAAGGCTTTAAACTAGCGATTGAGACCATAAACACATTTTGAAAACGTTTACTGAGGTTAGAAATCAAGTGAGAAGTTGGTGAATTCTCCATTGACTTGTATAGAGACGGAAGTCCTTTTGACACCAAAACGGTCGCCCCCTGGTGGCCTTTTGATAGAATGCAGTTTTAAGTTACTTCCGCGTTGGCCTCATTTCAGAGGACCGGAACTCCCCGCCTGGTTTTGACACAGGGGGTCACAATGGAGCATGTAATGTGAATTTGTTTAAAAAACATATTGATGGTAAATACATTAAATTAATATATTGAATGAATTTAAGAATAATTCAATGAAATTAGATAGAAAATATTTTTTTGGATAAAGAAAATTATGTCCCTGTGCCTTATTACAGGTGTATAACAATGTTACAATGTTATTATTACCATACATTCCAAATAACAGTTGCAATTTCATTAATTTAACTATGTAAGTATTGTATGATACATGCCAGTAAGCATAAGTTGGATTTGGATTTTTAATAAAATAATGTTTTATTGTGATTTTTTGGTGCTTTCCACAATTGCACATTGTTGCCATATAGGAAAATGTACCAACTACCCCCTTAAAAATAAAATAAATAAAAAATAAAATATTTGTATTATTTTGACAATTTTAAGAAATAAAAACACATTAAAATATCATGTCCAAGTTATAATTCATGCAATAGATGGTTACACAGTGCATGAACTGCTTTCACTCAGAGTTTTGTCCTGATCAATCTGAAGGGGCCGATCCAAAATATACCATTAAAATCATAGAACCTAAAACCCCTTATGATAATATGGGGAACAGAGTATTCATTAAGTTTCTTTCAGTTCTATGTTTCATTTCAGTAGATTTTTGTATGATATACAAACTCCATTTCATTCAGATGAGCACATTCTGCATCAAACAAATGTTTTTCCCTTGTGGAGAAAGGCAGAGACTATCTGCTCATGTCTTGTATGACAGGTCTGTACCAATCATAAATTACATTCCTACCTCAGAAAAAAATTAAGTATGAGAAAACTGATGACTTTTCTTAAATCAATTCGGTGTCTTTTCTGCTGACCCTACACTCGAGGATAATTGGGCATATTTTGGGAATGATTGGCCTCTCCTGATAATTGGGAGTGTGTTCCTGATTCAAGGCTGATCTGAACAGAAGTCTCTACAAATGATGGTGTAGTGTGAGCTGTGTACAGACATAATGTTACCAATTGGATCAGAGTCTCTCTGATTTCAAACCCTGAATATCAAACATGTTTTATATATATGGCAGTGTGAGCTGGAAGTGATTGGGAAAGAATGACTGTATTCACAGTAGACTCACTCTCATACATCTCTGCCATGCTGATTTCATCTTATCAGCCAATACTTCATTTACAGCTTTTTTGTTTTTTTGGTGCAAAATCATGTCTATGAGATCCCAAGTCAGTGGAATCACCCCTCTCAAATTATTTAGAATAAACACCAAGTGTGTGGTTCTGCATCTTGACTGAATCATTTAGTGTGTGTGTGTGTGTGTGTGTGTGTGTGTGTGTGTGTGTTCTTATGATTAAAATATTAAAATAGATTAAATGTGTCATTATGTCTGTGTTTCCCCATATTTTTAAAGTCAGTTGAGATTTGTAAATCCTCTAGTGTGCTCCGGGAATTAAGAATGAATCAAATGTGGCTCAGTGGAGAGTATCAGGGCTCCATCAGCCCCATCATCTGTATTATTTTTGCTAATTCTGGCCCCACAATGAACCATCAGGAGAAACCGAAATTGAGACCTGATCTTTACAGAAAGTGAGCATGAGGTGGATGTTTATTTTAGAAATATACCCTCGCTCTGAGGGGCTAAAATACCCTGCTTCTTACAAGGATACAAGAACTGCAAGAACAAAACACACACACACAAACACACACACACACACACACACACACACACACACACACACACACACACACACACACACACACACACACACACACACACACACACACACACACACATACACACACAACTCAAGGATGCAGGGTAATTTATCTCTATCTCAACAGTTATTTATATGGCTACGTTGAATGGACCTGCTAGAAATATATGTGTATGTGCTTTTGTGTAAGTGTGTGTGCCTGTGTGTGTGTGCGTTTGTCACACTTGTCTGAGTGTCCAAGGTTGTTATATAACAATGCAAATTTAAGAGGTCGCCTGGTAAATTATATCTACTACATTGACCTATTTAGCATTTTCCACTATCAAAGCTGCTTTTAAAAGCATAAAAACCTGCCAGAGCAGTTATTCAGAAATGACTGCAGGATATACACCGATTCATTTTAATGCACGAAACACGCAAGACTGCTCCAACTAAGAAGTTACCCAAAGCGCACCTTTTTTAGAGTGCTTTTTATTTTATTTTATTTCCTCTGATTGTTGTTTTAGTTTTCCAGGTGATGAGAGATTTTTTTTTTCCTCACATAAAAGAAGATTACATACAGTATTTCCCTTAAATGTAGCTATTGTGAGCACTTGTCTCTGAGTCAAAGTGAGAGTGAACACAGAAATGAGCCTTCTGGAAGTGGATAACTTTACAGAGATCTATTTTTATGGTTGACCTAACCACACTGCATATACATCCGCACACCGGTTTGATTAAATGTATGAGACTGACTGACACTGCAGTTTGAATGCCAGTCGGTTGGTAAATCGGTCGGTCCACCACTTTAATTTATTGGATGAATTGCCATGAAGTGTAGTTTTTATTTTCATGGTTCTTAGAAAATAAAGACTATATGGACTTTGTTGACTTTTCCACCATTGCTATAAACCTGTTGATATGTTTGGTTGAAATATGACACTGATATTCATATTCCCCTCAGGATGAATTCACTTTGTTGATCTATCAGCATCATCATGACAAACTGTTGTTGTGCTCATCCAGTTGCCTGTACAACATCAGCATATTAACAATATGAGCTCACATACAGTTTCTAAGCCTCACACAGACTTTTCATTCAAGTCTAACAGAACACTGTCATTGGACACTGAGATAACAATTGCAATATAAATGGTGAATTGAATATGAATTGTGAAAGTGCTATGTACTGTATGTCATTGTACAGAAAAACCCCACATGGGTTAAATGCGGCTACGTGGGTACTGAGTGGGCATGGGCTTGAACTGGTCAAATTTTGTGGGTCCCACATGGTTTCAGTAACATGGGCCTCGCATGTGAAGCCCACGTGGGGCCACCATGGAAACTGTGGACAAACCCACTTGGGACCCATATTGCAGTCCAAATGTAACCCTTATGGGACCCACATGGACATACTGGCTTGGTAAAAACAAAAAAAACAAAGACAAAAACAAAACATAAGTGCAAAACAAAAAAAATCCTAAGAAGAGAAGGCTATACAATATGCACTACAGCCCATCGGTCTGTTGATATTATCGGCCGATAACAGATATATCTATATTGGTGAATATGTTGTCTGATATGTGCCAATATACATTATTTTTTTATTCATAGCTAATTATAATAATAATAATAATAATAATAATAATAATAATAATAATAATAATAATAATAATAATAGAATTCCCAATGAAGTTTACTGTTTCTGAGCACTGATGTCATTTTGTAAAATAAATATTGTTAAACCGTAAAATATCATTCCTCCATTACAGTCTTCGTCACAAATGTTTGGTAACCACATTTGAGGGATCATTGCAAAAACTTGTTTATGTATATATTTTGTGCATATAGTATTATCCGCCAATGTATCAATATCAGATTTAAGACCCTTACATACTGTTCATATTCTGACTCATAATTAGTCTCTACACCAATTCACATTCATAAATTCCCCATCAGTCATTAATACATGTTTGATTAATCCTTCTATTTGATTAATCTTATGGAAAAAAGACATTGGCAATCACTATTTTATGGTCCTTTTTTTTATCAACTCAATTCATTTTCTTTTTACATTTCCATATATAAAAAATTGTATCGGCTGCACAATTTTTTTTTCTTACATGTTTTTTATACTGTAGGTTGCATTAGGAAATGTCTGGCTAAAAGAAATGTTTTACAGTGTTTTTTTACAGCTCTCAAATGCAAAGAAATGGGTCAAATGTGACCCTGAACAGTATGTAAGGGTTAAACTCATTAATATCAGTATCAGCCCCAAAAATCCAGTATGGGTCAGGCCCTTAAATGCATTCTCACATTTTCTGCCAACTAAAATCACAGCTCAGTGCAAAGAAAAACTAACATTCACAGCTTGTTCTTTCTTGTATTTTCTAACACTTTCACACTGCAGAGTGCTTAATAAATCCTGAGACATGAGGTCTTTAAAAACATGTGTAGGCCAACACATATAAAATGATGTCATGGTCTGCTGACACATCCTCGCATTATTTGAAATGTTTTGTGTTATTCAGTGTGCACAGCATAGATAGCCACTGCATGCACTCAGACCGGCTGGCTAAGATCCCTGCATAGAGTGTCTGCTCAAGGGAATCCATTTGACTCTGTAGTATTGTACTGAGTAATAACACAGTGATTTGGATGAAGGGTTGGCTCGTGGAAGAAGGGCTGGAGTCATCAATATGCGCTGGACAAAGCAGAGTCAGTGTAAATTAATTTTACATTGACATATACAGTATAAGTCCCTGACCTCGTAATCATTCTGTAACCAGAGCGCTTCTGGGGAACGTGCCAGTTACTCCTTATGTCCAGAATCCGGCTGAGCCCACAGCTCACTCGTAACTCCGTCGCTGATTTAATGTCCTCTGGAAACGTTTCAGAAGCTGAGCGTCTGTTCTTCAGCAGCCACATTTCCAGTATGGTTCAGAGCTGTTTTGTCCACATTTGTCTTGTTTTACAGCATATTTAACACACATTTGGAGTTTGTTTAGATGGTAACAGATGCTGTGTGGCTATATTTGAATATGACAATCCTTTGTTGCTTCTGACTTACTGTGTGATCACTTATTTTATATGTCACCACAGATGACCTCACTGCACAGCTGCTGTTATTAACGTGGATTTTGCTTTATTTTGTCACACAATGTAATGATCGTATGATAATGATTTTATCTGCAGCAACAGTTCCGT
Organism: Scomber scombrus; assembly: GCF_963691925.1. NCBI lineage: Eukaryota > Metazoa > Chordata > Actinopteri > Scombriformes > Scombridae > Scomber > Scomber scombrus. Next base: position 2,183,355 of record NC_084980.1, read on the forward strand.
AAAGACTGCTGGTTAACAGGTCATATTTATGAGCTGTGTGAAATGCTTATGAAATGATGACAACAGATAAATGAGAATAATAGGATATTGTGAGGCTGCATTAAATAACAGATATGTGATAAGACTGACAGTTAAATGAAATTCATGATTAAAATTTTAATTTAACTCCATTGTCAGTTCTATAGCTAAGGTTTGAAATTCAGACCTTCTTGGTGCAACATTAAAAGTGTTACCACTAGATTCTTAATGAGTGGTTCAATTCATAATAATAATAAGGAGCCGGGATGTTGGAGCCAAAATTATAATTTGATCATTTGATGAATTATATTTAACAAATAAATAAATAAATCAGAGGATTCCCAGTGTATTTGAGTTAAATGATGTCGTGACATCAGCTGATTGTCAGGTAGTATCAGCTGGTAAATACAGTATATGTGAGGAGCTGGAAGTGACAGTCGCTCTTTTAGTTTTGTAGCCACACGTTTTTTTGACCACTGAAATTTGGTACCTTTGTGACGGCCATGCCTCTTGTGGCTGTTGGGCTGGTTTTCTCTCTTTCTTTTTGTATTGCAGATTCCCAGCAGGAGGCGTTGGGTTGTCGTTAGTTGCCACTACAAGAGCTCACCTCACTAGCTCTGGGATGAGAGAGAGAGGACAAAGGGTAAACTCTGCTCTCTACTCTACACACTCCTTATTTTTGCTTATTTGCTTCTGTTTCCACCTAACAACACACCCCTCACTATTTTGACAAGCATGCATACACACTAACATTACTGACTTAATGACTGCCACACCTCATGCCATTCTTTGATATGTTGGTTTTGGGTTAGTTAAAATAAATTATGATTTCCTTGCATTCACCTCCCATTATTTGTCGTGGCTTTGAGCCGGCCGTGACAAATTGGGGGCTCGTCGAAGTTTGGGTTAGATGTTTTATTTGTGAGCATTTAATCAGCTGTTCTCTTTTGTGTTGAAGGCCTCCAGGTGCAATTGATTGTTGGGGTTTCCCTGGCCGTTTGCAGGGCTTGAGAGGTAACACCTGGGTGAGTTTGTCTTTGTCTCTTTGAACATGCAGAAGAACATGGTGGGAGTGTGGATTTGAAGACCAGTTTGTCCAAAGGAAGGTGAGTATTGACACGCTGGTATGTAATTGTGTTGGACCTAAAGCTGATTTCCCCTGGTAGGCATAGCAGCATTGCTCTTTTGAGCTTTGCTGGATTTTTTTAATTTTTTGTAGTGTTGGGGTGAACGCGGTTAAAGACTGTCTCGGGAGCATGTCCATGGCTGTGGGGGAGTTGCCAGCTTCTGGTCGCTTCTTCATACCAGTGGTCATAAGTGCATAAATACCAGCTGCAATTTACCACATGAAGACTAGGGGTGAGTTACTTTAGTTTTGGTTAGGCAGATAGAGTGGACGCTCCTGTTTGCTTTTGTTACAGCCAGTGTGTTGATCATTGCTCTCCTTTGGAGATGGATTGGTAAAATGGCTCTGGTTGAAGTTTTCTTTGAGACTCTATCGGAGGGGTTTTGGGATGGCTGCAAAAAAGAGCAGTTGTTAAAAATTGCAGACTACTACAGGGTTGACATTTGTGACAAAAGACTCAAGGCTACAGTTAAGTCTATTTTTAAAGGCTAACTTGTATGAGATGGAGATTTTGCCTGGTAAAATGGGAGGTGTTGCTGAGGCCACTTATTCGTCTTCACCAGTAGCTCAAAGTACTGGTTTTTCCTTATATATGACTTGACACACCATAGTGGTTGGCGAAGTGCGCGTAGTGATGGTGGCTTTAGGGATAATGCTACTGGGCATGTTTTATGTTTTTTCTGCAGGTGCAGTCAAGCCTGAGGTGGAGGCAAAGGCGACAGGTTTGCGTGACATGGAAAAGGTATGTCACTTCTGTCATAAAAAGGGGCATGTGGAAGCAGACTGCTATGCTCTACAGAGAAGAAACAAGTAAATGAGTGTAAAGCCTGCTGCATTTGCTGCTTTGGCAGTGAGTGTTATTTCAGACATACCTTCTCCTGACGTGCATGAGAAGGTTCCTGTTGAGTCTTATTTGCCTTTTGTATCAAGTGGGTATGTGTCCCTGTCAGGATCCAGTTAGAAGGTTCCTGTTACAATCCTGAGACACTGGTGCATTGGCGTCTGCTCTCCCTTTTTCAGAGGAGACTGATACTGGAGATTCAGTGCTAGTTCTGGGAATGGAATTGATTGTTTTGTCTGCTCAACTACAGAGACTCCATCTCTTTTAAGATTTGGTACAGGGGGAAGTGTCCATTGGTGTGTGCCCAGCGTTGCCGGTGAAAAGAGTCCATCTCATTCTTGGGAATGGGCTAGCTGGTGGACGCGTGTGCCCTAATGTTCCTCCACTTCCGGTGGTTAATCTAGTCTCTGATGCTAGTGATGGACCAGATGAGTGTGAGCGCAAGTTTCCAGGCGTGTTTCCGGCATGTGTAGTGATGCATTGCTGGTGGTGATCCTGACAAAGTGAATGTGATGGAGGAACCATGTGTAAACTTGTTTGACCTTCCATTGTCTGTTTCACGTGCAAAGTTGGTTGTAGAGCAGCAGTCAGATCCCTCCGTTAAGGAGCCGTGGGAGGTCGTAAGTACTGTGGCAGAAGTGAAGGAAAGGGCACATGGCTATTTCCTGGACAATGGCGTGCCGGTGAGGAAGTGGGTGCCTTGTAATGAGATTGGTGTGGGAAACCTAGTGTTTCAGGTTGTGGTACCAGCTAAGTTCCGTAGTTTAGTTCTGCGGCTATCCCATGACCAGTCAGGGCATCAGGGAGTCAGGAAGACATGACCGCATTCTATGCTTCTTTTGGCCTTGGTTAAAAAGGGATGTGTACATAATGTCTTGCCACACATGTCAAATAACTGGCAAACCAAACCAGGTTATTAAGCCTGGCCCCTTGCACCCAATACCTGCCATTGGTGAGCCTTTTGAGCACATTATCATTGACTGTGTTGGACCTCTGCCTCCCTCTAGGTCTGGAGCTAAGTATCTACTTACTGTCATGTGTCAAGCCATCAGGCAGTGTCGGCCCGTGGCATAAACGGTCTATGCGGTTGTTGAGGGCCACAACCGCTAGGGGGGGCCACATGACTTTCTGTGTTACCTGCTCCACACACTGCATTGTTGGACTTTTACATATAAATGAACGTCTGTTACATTTAAGCCCTTGTCAAATGAGTTCACACAACGTTGATTAAGTCTGTCACCAGCAGATGAATCTCTGTGTAGTTCACATAAGGAGATTTTAAATCTTGAAAATCTGCCGACTGTCCAGTACGTCTGCGGGTTGGGAAGCTAACTTCTGGTTTAGCTGAATGCTAACTTAAACTGGGATAAAGTAATGTAATTGTGTGACTCTTCTAGACTGTCCAAATATCATGATATGACAGATGAATGAAGCCCTGGCAATGAAACGAGTTGTTTCACAGAGTTACATGCTCAAATCAATTTATCCACCATTTTACAGCCACAACAGTTGCAACCAGAGGTCTATAGGGCTCTGGGTTCAGCGTGTTGCTATGGTTACGTAGACGTGTGCGACGTAATGGTTAGGCAAGATTGGAACAACGCCATTACATCTCAATTTATTTTGATGAACCTAACTTACATAAATGGCTCCTAAAAGAACATTTAGGAGTGGTGCTGAAGGACAAAAAAAAAAGACAATTGAAGATGGAAAAAAGAAGACAGAATAAAGGTATTCATTATTTATTGAATCTATCATAATGCATTTGACAGTTTTGTTTCAAAATTGTAAATAGCCACAGTTCATTTTAACTTGATATGCTGGTTAGACATAATAGATACATTATAATACTTAGATGATGAGTCTGAAGCATTTTTTTATTAGAAAATGCTTGTTTTGTTTTGTTTAGCTTGCTAGCTAACCCAAGTGGAATTGTAAACATAACCAAATAATACTTCCCAGATGGCAAGATGGTTCATCTACTCCAGGAAAAACAATGCAGTTTATTGCTTCTGTTCTCCAGCATGACATACAAGTTGGTTAAAGAGGGACTGTCAGACTGGATGAACAGACTTGCTGAAAACAGCTCTGAGCGTACAAAACATATGATCGCATGGGAAGAACTGGAGCTTCGACTCAAGAAAAGGGAAGACAATTCACCAGGTAGAAATATCCCTTATAGAAGCATCACGAAAATGCTGGAGGGATGTTCTCAATCACCCGGTCACCATTATTCAGTCATTAGCAGAAAGAAATCTGGCTCTCAGGGGAACTGTTGACACTTTTTACAGTCAAAATAATGGCAACTTCTTGAAAGAAGTGGAACTTTTAGCCAAGTTTGATCCTACGTTGAAGCAACATGTCAGTCAAGTTGAAAGTGAAATGAATCCTCATGCCACCTACTTGGGCAAAACAATCAAAAATGAACTGATTAAATGCATCAGTGACAAAATTATGGAGAGAATGGTGGCTGAAATTAAACTGTCCAAATATATTATGCAATAATTTTGGATTGCACCCCAGATGTCAGCCACCAGGAGCCAAATGTCTGTTGTGATCATAACAATCAAACTGGAAGAAACACCTGAGATCAAGGAGCACTTTTTTGGGCTTCCTGGCTGCACCAGAATCAACAGGCAATGGGTTGTCTGATCTCATTTTGAGCAGGCTGGAAGAGTGAACATTCCCTTCAGTGATTGGCTAAAGCTCAGGGGAGCATATTTATGATCAACGGGCTGAGAGGCGCCAATTCAGTTCTGGCGATCAAGTGCTGGCAATTGTTGGTTCACCTTTTCAGGCCAGGTTCACAGGTCCTCACACAGTGCTGAAGCAGATCTCAGAGGAGAACTATTTGATTTCTACTCCAGAGCGAAGGAAGAAGTCACAGCTTTGTCATGTCAATTTGTTGAAGCCGTACTACTCCTGTGTTGTTGAGTCAAGTGTAGAAAATATGAGTAGTTGTGAGCATGTTCAGCCAGCAGCTTTTGCAAACACAGTGATGAATTCCACCTGTCAATCACTGGCTGGGACAGAGATGGAAGAGTATCGTAGTTTTGATCAAGCATTGTTGTGTGGTCGACTAAAGAATATTGAAGCACTCAGGCCATTTGCATGAGTCAAACCGAGTTGGCTGAGCTAACTAGCAGTTTTCCAGGTTTGTTTGGGGATACACCTACGCAGACTCACCTGTTGGAGCATGACATAGAGGTTGGGGAGGCAAAACCGATCAAGCAGCGTTTTTATCGTGTGTCTGTTGATAAACGTAAGTATTTAGATGCAGAGATTAAGTACATGCTTGAAAACAATATTGCTGAACCATCATCTTCTAGCTGGGCTTCCCCATGTCTGCTTGTCCCCAAGTCTGATAACACCCCCAGATTTTGCTCCGATTTTCGTAAGGTCAATAGTGTCACCAAGCCTTACGCATTTCCACTTCCAAGGATGGATGATTGCATTGATGAGGTTGGGTCTGTGAAGTTTGAGTAAATTTGATCTCCTGAAAGGCTAATGGCAGGTGCCGTTGTCAAAAAGAGCAGGCCTTTTGGCCTGCGGAATGATCCAGCTACATGCCAGCATCTGATCAATATGGTGGTTGGTGATTTGGACGGTTGTGCTTTCTATTTTGACGATGTGGTTATTTACAGTGACAGCTGGACCAGTCATTTCTTGCCCATTCACCAGTTATTTGAACATTTGGCTGCGGCAAGCCTGACAGTTAATCTAGGAAAATGTGATTTCGATGTGTGTGCTCCTCTTCAACTAGTAAAAACATTTATTTTTTTTGTGGAAAGGAAAAAAAACGTGACAGTGGTGTCTGAATGAAAATAAACAAATATGACAACATAAAGGAATTGTGGACTCTGTATTGTTTAAGCGTGTCAACAAAAAGGACCATAGCAAGCAAATATGCTGATGGAAAGATGCATTTTTAGGTGGTAATAGGCTGACTTCTTCATACTTCAACAATTCTGATTCGTTTTAGTCTTCAGTGACTAGCGGTATATCTATGAGAACACTCATTGGATGATACAGCTATGTGCACTCAGAGTTCAATTCATTCAGATATCCAAACATCAATCCTGTCAAATCAATTCTGACATTTTAAATTAATTTAAATTTAAAACCGTACTAAGTGTTTGACCCATTTTGACATTTGACCGCTGTAAAAACACCCCAAATGTATTTTACTCCTTCCTAGTGGCCCAAAATGCAATACAAAAATTAAACTGAAGATTTCTTTTTTTGAAGTAGCAGTGAAGACTGATGGCTCTAATGGTTATACAATGGACCCCACAGTTCCATAAAGTTCTTGTCATTTTCACTTTACATAAAATACATTTACATCATTATTACTATGTTATATTTTCATGTCTGGTAAAATAGGACGTGATAGTAAATGTTTAGTGGTGTAAAAGCTAAATAAACTCTCTGCTCTCTGAAACATGAATCAAGGTTTAATCACATTTATTGATCATCTGTAGTTCAAAATTTGGTATAGACACTTTTTATGAGGAGATTCTTAGACCGTGTCAAAACTTACCCAGGACATACTGTGATGGTGTAGAATATGAACAGTATGTAACGGTTAATGTGGGGAAAAAAATTTGTTATAATTCCCTGTTGCAGGTTGTAAAATGTATACGATGAAAAAATATCTCGATCTGTTAATTTCATAGTGAATCTGGAATTTTTGTCCTTTCCGGGTTTTCTTATCGTTTCTTGAAGTTTTACCACAAAGTGTGCTTCGCTCATCGTAACAGCAAATGCAACAGCATCAATAACATTTTAGAATTACAACTGCCCTCAAGAGAAGTGAATGTAGATGAGTGAATACAATTATATTTGTAGGTATTCTCTAAAGGTTGTATGTTTTTATCTCTAACAATTATGAGTCTGTCTAGTACAAAATGCAGTTATAATGCAACATGTAAGTAAGGAAGGCACTACAACTCATGAATATATGATAGTTTATTTTGTGATAATATCGCTGCATTGAATTAGAGTTCATACTAGTAACGTCTCGGTCGGGGAGCTCTTTCCCTCTTGTACTGAGCAGTTTTGGGTAAGTGCTGGACATGGCTCTGGGTGCCGCTGTTTGATGAGGGAACCAAGTGCACTTTTGCTGAAATTTGAAGTGTCATGTATTGTTGGTCTGAGTGCTAAAAGCATGAGTGGTTCTTACAATTGTTAGGAAGCATGAAAAAAAATGCAGTTTACCTTGAAAATAGCATAAAGGGGCCGGCTGCTGTGAAGATAAGTACCCAGCAGACATGTAATAGAAGTTACACAATGTAACCCTCCACCTGCAGTCACAGGTGGAGCTCTCTTAGTGCCTTGTAATCTCTGACCACTTTTATAATGTAACATGCAGAGAGAAGGGTTGAAAGAGCTGAAATAATATGAGGGACTCATTGTATGAGACTATATGCTGCAGCAACATTGACCTCTATTTCCACAGCAGCCCTAATTAAATTCAATTCAATTCCACAGCAGAACAGAACAGTGTTGTAAACAGCTTCTCAATTTACTGTTGAAATAGTCATGATAATGGTTCAGTTCAAGAAGTGTCAGTATTTGTGTTTTGTTGTGTTTGTAACAATGTGACTTCATAACAGAAGTGTGTGGCTGTTATAACATGTGCTAATATTTAGCTTATAGCTTAGTTACACTATTTCACCCACTTCAGTTTTCCTAGGCTTTTTATTATGTCCCTTACTAATTACTCCAACTTATATAATACATGTTACATATGCTGCGTTTGGAGCTGCGAATGACGTCACATCATTGACATTTCCAACTGGGAACTCTGAAGTGTAAAAATGTAACGCATCATTAGTTGGGAGAAAACATGTGTTTCAATTAAGGCTCAAATTGTGGACTAAAAACGGAAAGAAAAACATTTAGTTTAGTGATTATTTGTGAGTGAAAATAATGGTGGTTAGAGCATGCCACATACGCAGCCAACCCCGGTTCAAATCCCGGCCGGATGTCCTTTGCTGCATGTCACACCCCCCCCTCTCTCTCCCATGTGTCCTGTCTGTATACTGTTAAATAAAGGCGTCTGTGCCGAAAAAATCTTCTTTTTTTTTAAAACAAAAAACATTAACCTCCTGAGACCAGAGCTTTTGTTTTGTTTGCATTTTTAATTTCTCCTAGATATTTAGGATTAGTAGGACGTGATAAATACAACAACTAAGCATCATGTTTGGACAGGAGGTACTTTAAAAAAAAAAATAATATCCTCATATGGGGACTTAGAGTCCCAATGTCCTCAAAGGAGTACTTCCTGATTAGCAGTTTTGTAACTTGCTGCTATTGCTAAAAGTATTTGTATAGCATATCAAACTACAAACATTATTTAGTATAAATAAGTTTCAACCATAACATTTGGTAAGGTTTTGTACCTGTGCTGCTGATTGACTTTTTGCACTGATTTTTATACTGTATTCTGCTTTTGCTGTGTACGAATGAGGACAACAGGTCAAAGTTAAGCAGAATGAAGTCTAAGGTACAGCAAACCCAGAATGTAATGCTCCCATATACAGTAAGGACGCATGGGTGCAGGAGGTTAAATAATCTCCAGTTGAACTAGCTGTAAACCAGAGGAATGTAACTATTCTTTTAAATCAGATATATGTGGTGTATGTGGTGATGTCAGGCCATATGACCTCCTAGAATATGTGGACTTTGAGAACTATATATAGGCTGAGTGAAACGCTCATAACTGCAACTTTTTACTTTACGATAGACAGCGATAGCGACTAGACGTTGAGAAACAAAACAGGGAATGAAACAGACAAGAAAATGGGCAGCCTCATGAGCACATTCAAATTTGCATGTAAAGGTTCAACCAGTCAGGACGGGCCCACTCACCGTTGTATAAGCCGTAGGAATAGCAATAGTACTCTAAGTCAGTGATATAAGGAGCAGTCAATTGACAAGTATAGATAACTACGGTTGCAATATGTAACCTTTTCCTCTTCTTTCTCAGTTCACCCAGCTCACAAACATATTTCCTTTACTTGCTGTTAGCAGTGTCTGCAGCCAAGCAAAAATGTTTTAGGATTTATGTCTCTCTCACTTTGGGTGAAGTGACCCTAAGGAGGTAAAACCATTAAAGAACTGGGCCACTGACCTAGCATCCATCTGCAGATCTGCAGACAGGGAGGGCAGATGTCTACAGTGACCTCATCTTATTGACAGCGCCAGTTTAGCTGAAGCTGGATCATAACCAGAAACTTGTCCCACAGAGAGGTGATCACCAGTGCAAGATTGATCAAAGTGTAAAATAATTAGGGTCAGTTTGTACAATATGTACATAGACCCTTTTCACAGCAGACAGTTTGACTTGACAAAACAGAAAATAATTATGTTAACACTGGTTCCACTGCATAAAGTGTCCCAAGATGCCATGTCATTGTGTGAGCATGCACAGAACCAGAAGTGGAATTGGCTCTCCAAAATAGAACACTACCATTCTTAATATTAATTCCACCTGTCTGTGAAAAGGGTTGATAAGCATGATTAAAATATTAACACACTTCATATTTTATAAAGTGCTGTACAAGCATTTAAACCAGAGGTGACAATTTGATCTCAAGTGGGCAAGAGAAGTAAAAACATTACACTATAACCTACAAATAATATATATTTATATTATATATATTATAACTGTACTATAGTAAACCGTCTATTTACACAACAGATGAACAGCCTGAGATCTCTTAAGAAAAATGGGTGCAATTTCAACAATATTAGGTCTTTACAGATTATTTTGCACAGAAGTTGCTGATTGATATTCAATATATGAATGGTTGAAATATGACCACAATATGTATTCATTGTATTTTCAGAGAATTGTATTCTGTTAAGGATGGAAAAACCTTTTGGAGCAGCATTTTACATAAAGTAGGGCCCTTACTCCTGAAACCTGGTATCATACTTGGACCCCTTGGCAGGCAGGCACTGGCATCCTTGATTTGAACTTTAACAAGAATTGGAATGGATAAAAGTAAACCTGTATAGACTACAGTTTTGGAGGCAATGCTGATGTTAAAAAAAATGAATAAAAACAGATTAACACATTAAAAGTCAGAATAGTAAGATCACCTTCACTTACCTTTACTCTTGGAACTCTTGGAACAAAAGGTCAGAAGGTAAGAAACCGACATTGACTGTTACTAGGAAACAAGGTATTGACAGTGTCTGCTGTATCTGTGTCATATGTTTTGTTGACCCAGCTGTCCTCCTTGACCTGTGACCTTCTCTTTTAATGGGATGGATGGTCCTCTACATATATTACCATCACTGGGTCACACCAAAAGGGTTAAATATTTCATTTAACACAAGTCACATGTTACAATGTTCCTTTTTCTATTATGTGGTACTGAGAATCCTTTATGTAAGCTGTGTGGCAGATGTTCTTCACATTTGTGTTAAATATATCAAGAGAGTCGTCATTATGGAAGCTGTTTGATGTCAGATTACAGCAATGGATCATCACATCTAGTGATTAAAACTCTTCAAATATCAAATGACTACAATTAATGATTAATGAAAGTGTTCATCATCAATTAATGAACATTCACAGCAAACAGATGTAAAATCCAACTACTAAAATAGACAATAAATATGTACATTTAATGAGGAAAAGCCGAACAACAGACACCCATTGCAGTTAATGAAAAGTCAAACGTTACAAATAGGTTAAACAATAACTTATAATTGAGGTAAAATGATTTTTAAAAAGTCAGTCATTAAATATATATTATATATTATATATTCATACTGCGTGTTGGGACAGAAAAAAACAACTACAATTGATACTGTTGCTATGATGACAAATATTGCCTTACTTTAACCCACCCTACATTTCAAATGATAATTTTAACCAAAACCATGATTTTTCCCTAAATCTAACCATGTGGTTTTTGCACCCAAACTTAATCGAACCTTAACCACAACTCCCTCACTCAGAGGATCGGACCACCTTAGTTCCCTCCTACCTTCCTACCATCAGCCATTGCCTCCTGTTGACTTCCATACATCCATCATCAACCATCCCCTCTCCCTTTATCCATTCATATCCCCATCCCTTGACCATCATCCCCCTTAACCATCCATCCCATGTACCTTGAACCTCATGCCTCATCCCTTCATCCCTCAATCCTTAATCCTTTCCTCCATTCATCATTCAACATCTCAGCTCTTTCATTATTCACAATTAAACCATTTAAAATCCATATTCTTGTTGAAGTCTTGGCAACTTCTGTCTTCTCTAGGTTACTAATATCTAGATTATGTCCATTATTGCATGTTGGTCCAATGTGATTGTGAGTGTGTGAATTTGACCAACCTCTGGTGGCCAGTTTGAAATATAGCTTTCACAGTCATTGGAGTGCAAGTTTGTGATGGCCCAATATCCAGTTTTGTTCCTAATATATTGATGAACACATCAGATTTTGTTCTTTGATCACAAAAGATGATGTTATGTTGAGAGATGTCACCTCAATATTGCCAGAATCATTCCTACTTGTTCATACAGACCATCAGAATCTTCATAATGCACGTAATTCATGTAAATGTGGCAGATGCACTTAATATAATAATAACCTTTCAAATCTGTTGTTACAAAGAGCTTCACAGACCACAGAAAGACAAGACAAAGGCAAAACAACGAGCAACAAGAAATAAAATCACTCTGAGTCCTAAGTACAAAGTTATAAAAAGGATAAATAACTGCAAACTATAACATGATGGCAGGAAAAACGTGTCTGTTCAAATGTGTTTTAAGTAGAGACTTGAATATTGAAACTGAGATGGTGCTCCTAAGTTCCTCTGGCAAAGGCCTGAACAGCAAAGATTCCCCTTAGTTTCCAACCTTGATCTGGGAACATCAAGGTCTTTACCAGAGGATCTCAGATGGTGATTTGGTTCATAAGGGGTGAGCAGTTCAGAAATGTAATTTGGAAGACCCTGTTTAAATTTTAAATACAATTCTAAAATGAACAAGATGCAAGTTATATGATCATGTTATGACTAACTCAGACTGCTGAAGCCTCATTTAAGATTCAAATCTACTTTTAAATGACTGTGGACACATTGTAGATTTTGTCCTCCATCACTTCCATTGAAACCACATTTGAAGGAAATATGTTGATAGTCAGTATGAACAGGAGGAATGATTACACAGAGGAAAACCTCTTTACTGTTCATATGGACTGTTGATTTAAGACACACTTTAAAAACATTGTGAACTTATCCTCTAATCCTAATAGTAGCAGATCAGTAAATGATGTCATATCTAAATCTTTTGGAAGGCACAAATAGCCTTGGCCTGCAGAAAGAAGTATTCAGTTAGGAGGACTTGGATTAGGAAAAGGTCTGGTAGGGATTAAATATGAAGATGAGATAGACTACTATTGTTTATGATCAACAATTTTTTTTTAATTGTTGGAACCATTATCTATTAAATGAAATTACATCAGATTACATCAGTGCATTAGTCATCAGACACTTGGCATGTCGATTGGCTGATAATGGCAACAAAATAAACTGGATGTCAAGAGCCTTTTTGATTTGATCCGTAATCACTTAAGTTTAACCAAACCACTTCCTCTTCTAAGTCTCATTAAGCACATTTTCAATGTGTTAAAGGCAGCAGTCCTCCTCGTGAACCCTTTTCTTCACGGCCATTGTCACTCCTTCCTTCCCTCTCTTTTTCTTATCTAAAGCTTTTCTCAGTCCCTGTCATCCCTCTCTCTGCTTTAATGTGCGCACGTCACTTGCATTACAAATTGAGACCTAGCTTCTTACACAAACTTGACATCCTTTCTCTACATTTCATTTTCATCCCTCGTTTTTGTGCTACTCCAATATTATGTTGTCGTCGAGATTTTACCGAAACTCCAAAATGAATCAGACACCACCCTAAAAATGATTTTTATGAGGGAAGCTGTTTATTAACTGTGACAATGACTCCAAATGTAGGAGAGAGCAAGGAAGGGAATAAAATAATGATTTTAAGATGAGCTATATTTCTTTGTCATATCGTAGAACACATCAAACTATGTGCATCATTTGTTGTAGGAATAAACATGATTGGCATAGATATGTTTGGAAGGTCCCAGGTGGGCAAATTTTAAAATATATGCTTTCCACAAAAGAATGATTGACAGCCCTCCTTTAGGGTGGCAGCACTATGAAAATATGACAGCTTCCCTCTCAGTGCTCTCTTTTATTCTCATTTTCACTATGGTGTCAGGCGCATTAAGGAATGATGGATTGGATCTCACTCTATTCTTTTCCCTCCCCCTGTCCTCATATCTCCCTCATTCTAACTCTGTCATTCCAAGTCCAGTATTGTTATAGGTGCTACCTAATGACAGGAGTGATGTGATACCATATCATATGCTGGTCCAGTACTGGAATACTGAAAATTCCAGTACTGGAATTTTGACATGTCCAACATATGAAATGAAGGATATGTCGGTTTAAACATAGATACATACTTACATATTTTCCAAAAAATACTGTGTATTGCCAGTCTTATGCTTAAAGGGGACATATTATGTAAATTCCCAGGTGTATATTTTTAATCCGGGACATTATTGATATATCTTTGCTTGATTTACAGTTCAAAAACTCCTTATTTATCTTATACTGACCCTTTATGGTGCAGCTCCTCAGCTCAGTCTCTGTTTTAGCTCCTGTCTCTTTAAGGCCCCCCTCTTGATGAGCCCACTTGGTTCTGATTGGCCAGCTCAGCAGACATCCGCCTCAAATTTTTGAAATTTGAACATGTGCATAGAAATTCAACATCATAACAGGATATGAGTAATGGGAAATCACAAAAAGGACGATATGTCCCATTTAAGTATACGACTGGCACTACACGAAGAGAAAATAGTCCTAATACTCGTGACTAGCCTGTTTCATAAAAATAAACTACAAAGATTTACAATTGTGTACTGTAATGTTTTTTTTTGGGCGGGGGGGGGGTTTCTTAATGCTGGGGTGCCAATCAGAACAGTGACTGACAATACACAACTTCAAATGAAAAAATATTAAGTCTGTGTTTGATTCACTGCACTGCTCCTTTATAATCAAATGTGAGTTCCACAGGAGTTACTCCAGTGGACTTATAGACTTCAGAGATACTGGTCTCAGCACTTATAGTCCCCCCACCCCCCATATTAGAAGCAATCATAGTCTTAAGTGTACAATTAATCCTTTCAGTGAAAACGATGATGATAATAATAATAATAATAGTTAATAATAGTCTGCAGTGTCTAGTCTGAATGACTACTACCCTGTGGTACTCACTCCCATTCTGATGAAGTGCTTTGGAAAACTGGTTCACCAGCACATTAAAGAGAACATCCAGCCAGCCTGGTCCCTTAACAGTATGCACCTACATCAGAACAGTCTTTGTTGATTTCAGTTCAGCATTTAATAAAATCTCCTCCATGAAACTGATTGGAAAACTTAGCACTATGGGCTAGAGTACCACAATCTACAACTGAATATTGGACTTCTTCAAATCCAAACCCGAGACAGTTCGGATTGGTGATCACACCTCCTCCACTCTAGTGCTCAACCCCGGAGCACCCCAAGGTTGTGTGCTCACCCCCCTTCCTATTAATGCTGTACACGCATGACTACAACCCCGACATGGATAGAACACTGTTGTGAAGTTTGTGGACAGCGCAACCATCATCAGCCAGATTTCAAACAACAAGGAGCTGATTGTTGACTTTAGAGAAAAGGAAGCAAAGATACACATTCCTATCTACATCAGTGGGGCTGAGGTGGAGAAGGTAGTTTTAGGCAATTTAAGGTTACTTGAAATCAGAATCACAGAGAAAATAGACATCACACATCTCCTCCCTAGCAAAGAAAGTATATTGTTCTGTATTTGTTAAGGAAACTTACAATTCCCATTCTAAATGGTTGTTGTTCACCCTGCTGCCGTTTGGCATAAGACACAAAACTACCCACTGTGGTACCACCAGACTAGGCAGCAGCTGTGAGACTCCTCAATTCATCATCAGCACTCCAATATATAAAAAAATACTTTCATGATTTATCATTTATTTATATAATTTCTGTTTTTGTGAGTAGCATAAAGGGACTACAGACTACATTTCTACCTTGTGTTGTAAAATGATAATAATACATGAATCTTGTAATCTTGTAATCATGTCCTGGGGATTTAATCATTTAATGCATTTTCTGAGCAGTGTATTTCATATTTTGACGAAATTCAATAGAATGAAAAGAATGAGCCTTATGTATTAATGCTGTTTTACTGGCATGTGTTGTAGAAATCCTGAGCTAGTTAATTCTGAAACACCAGGAGCTTTGGATGTATTTAAGCAAAGGAATTTATTGACAATTTGATCAATCAAGGAGACTTCTAGTACAAGTCAAAGTGCATTATTTACGCAGTGAAATGCTACTTTAAGTCGAAAGAAAAGGACTGCCCAGCAGACAACCATAGTCTACACCCTTGCAGTATGTTCTGGGTCAATTTTGACCCCGTCTAAGAATCCCCTCATAAAAAGTGTCCTTACCAAATGTTGAATCACAGATGTGTTTAGAAAGCATCAATAGTGGATCTGACTGATCAATAAATGTGATTAAACCTTGATTCATGTTTCAGAGAGCAGAGAGAGTGTATTTTTTAGCTTTTACATCACTAAACATCTACTGTCACACAATATCATGTCCTATTTTACCTAACACATGAAAATATAACATAACAATAATTATTGAAATGTATTATATTGAAAGTGAAAATGACAAGAACTTTATGGAACTGTGGGGTTTATTGTATAACCATTAGAGCTAAGGCTGGGTAAAAACATCGATTTAATCGATTTTGGATCGATTTCATTTAAATTTTGCATTATCAATTCATAGGCATGAGATCGATTTTTCCCCATGAAGTTTTTTTAAATTTTTTTTATAAAGCTTTATTGGTTGGCATCATTTACAGAAACAATATGTTTTGAAACAGTAGTAATATGAAAATAGGGAAACAAACAGATATACAACGCCAGGGGTTACTTTAATACACAATGCCTTAATGCAATTTGCAGTGATGGAATGTTGTAGTTCAAGTACACTTTCACTTGCAATTCTTTCTAATTTCAAAATTGCACTTTTGAGACTTGAGACAGTTTTGTTTACAGCTCAAGTTTAAACTGTCCAATTTACAAGTTTGCACTTAAAACCTGTTGTTTAAAAATAAAGTACATTTGTATTTTGTAACACAGTTGAGCCATTTTCATTATTTAAGAGTAGATGGAATTGAATTAAATCGACTCGAATCGTGATTAATCAATTCAGAATCGATTTAGGAAATTGGCCACAATACCCAGCCCTAATTAATCAGTCTTCACTGCTACATCATAACAAGAAATCTTCATAACTACTATCTTATTACAACTATTAACTATTCATTTAACTGAAAGACATGGCAATTGATACGGGTCAAATTTGTCCAAGAACAGCCTCAATGGACAAAAATGTCTAGCACCTATACAAAAGTAAAACATTAGAAATTATTTTCATTTTTTGCCACTTTAAGAAAAAAATCATCAAATCTCAGAGTAAAGGGCATTTGGGGTGGTGTCTGTCAAAGGTGAAATGGGTCAAATTTGACCCGAACAGTATGTAAGAGTTAAACACTGAAATGCCAAGTTGTATAAAATATGACACTTTCATTTTATATTTATAATACTTTTATATAGCTCAACGTTGTAAGAAACAATTTCAACATACCAGCTGCCAGTTTCAGTCCACCCACCGCTCCTGAAAATCCATTTCAACCTGACTCTGATGTAGCTTCTGTCACTTAGACACCTCATCTGACTGCTGTTGACAACTAGCGACCAGACATTTATAAAGTGTTGGAAAGACACGCTAACTGTCAGTGCACATCAACATCAACATGTATCCTCCTTGTTGTTGTTGACTGGGCTCACATGGGGACAGCTGACACCTGAGCCAACTATTGTAATATAAGGTTAAAAAGTGCTCCATTAATAAAGCGGACGTATTATAAAGAATGCTTAACACTGCAAAGCTATGTAAAATCTAAAAGGCTTTTTTCTCTTTCGGAGGCTGTCAATAAACTGTAACAGAACTCAAAGGTGAATATATCTGAGACAAAAAAGAGGAAAAAAACCTACAGACACAAACGATAGATAGAGCTGTGAAAGTGGAACTGAGGGCACCAGAGTTGGCCCACAGAAAGCGTTCAAAAAGGTTTAACAGTGGTGGAAAAAAGCCTGAGCCTTTCACAGTTCAGAAAGAACTCTGTGTTATGTGCATTGATTGAGGCCATGGAGAAAGTATTTGAGAATCTCAGGCACTTAAATCACAGTAACACTGGAACAGCTTTACAAAAAAAAAAAAACTGTAAAAAAAAAAGACGTACTTGGAGTTCAAATCCAACATTGACACAAAGAGGCTTAAAGTCTACATTTCCAAAAAAATGTGATGTGAAGACTGCAGTAATGAAATCAGCGGAGCCTCTGCAGGGTTCAGCAATGCAAATACCATCTTTGAAATGTTTGTGTTGCTAAGCTCATCAGCTGAAGCTGTAAAAAGCTTTTATGGTTTTAATAATTACCTTTGTATTTCTTGTTGAAACCCTAAAGACCCGACTGACCTGAACAACATCATCAAAGTGTGTCAATTTGCCAGCTGGTCAGCATCTTCACAGTATGCATGATCCTGGTCATTTAATCCTTCCGTCTTTAAAAAATGTTCTTCATTTCCTTCTCAGGTGGCCTTTACCACCAACAGACGTTACCCAGACTGGCAATAACTGCATGCATCCAAGCACTTAACCCTTACATATTGTTCATATTCTACACCCTTGCAGTAAGTTCTGGGTCAATTTTGACCCGGTCTAAGAATCTCCTCATAAAAAGTGTCTATAGCAAACTGTGAAATGCAAATCTGTTTAGAAAGTATCAAAAGTCGATCTGACTGATCAATAAATGTGTGATTAAACCTTGATTCATGTTTCAGAGAGAGTAATTTTTAGATTTTAGACCTATCACACAATATCATGTCCTATTTTACCTAAGACATGAAAATATAACATAGCAATAATGATGTAAATGTATTTTATGTTAAGTGAAAATGAAGTGTGGGGTTTATTGTATAACCATTAGAGCCATCAGTCTTCACTGCTACATCATAAAAAGAAATCCTTAAAACTACTATCTTATTAAAACTATTAATCATTAATTAACACATTTGACGCAGAACAGCCTCAATGGACAAACATTTCTAGCACCTATACAAAAGTATAACATTGTATAAGTGTTGTACCATTTACGCACAACAAACCTGCAGTCCTCCAAAGCAATAAAAACTTGTTGAATACTCAATTGTGTCCCCGTCATTCATACTGTTTATCAGTCATACTTTGAAGACATTTTGAGTTGTAAAATAAAAAATACACGTCGGAATTATCAGTGATTTAAATTGGAAATAAAAAACACGACTTAATACCAGCTTATAGGGGTGTGACGATACACTCAGCTCAGCTCACGAGACTAGATATTGGGTTCACGAGTTCGAGACGAGACTTTAACTATATTTTTAAGAAAACTTCAATGAGGAAATACATGACTGTTCTTTTATTTAAAATTCACAAAGTGGAAATTGAATTGAAATGTTTGAACTAATCATCTTGTAATGAATCACTTTTTTCTACTTTCTAAATATATAATTATCATATGCAGTATGCAGCACTGTAAAAGGTTTCCTCATATAGATATTTTATAGATGGATCATTTTGGTCTTTATGGAAATAACAACCATAAATACAAAAGTTATATACAATCACAAATAATAAAAAGTAAATTGTAAAGAGTAGAAACAATTCTAATATATAAATATAAAGAATCCAATTATCACAAATTATAACATATTGCTAATAAAAAAACACAGAAATAAAAGTAGAACAACATATAAATAGTGTTTATAATTTGTTAGTGTGATTTTACTTTTTGCATCATTAGGCTTCCATAGCTGCGCTACATTCCTCCGCTTCTCCTACTTCAGGCTTTCAGTGTAGAGACCTGAGGTTAACCTGCTCCTCTCCTCATCTCCTACTGCTGACTGAGATCTTCTCAGCAGGTAGAAGCTGCAACAAGGTTAATGATCCACACGTGACATTATAAAAAGAAGACATGACGTGCGAATGAGTGATAGAAAACCAATCGTCTTTTTTTTTTTTTTTGCTGTGCTCAATTATAGCTTTGCGAGACAAAGTTCACATCGACGAGACATATCGTCGTGTTTTGTCTCGCGTGAACTTGTGGTACGAGATAAAAAAGAAAATGTAACAACTAAAACTAAAAAGCGATTGAAATTGTACACTAATTAATTTAAATCAAAGAGTATATACCTGCTCTATGTGAGAAGTGCTTTGAGATGACTTTTGAGAAAGATTGACAGATTGATTATTGAGGGTTTGTTGTTCTCTATAAAAAGGACAATAGGCAATGTGATCGTGCGCAACGTTATGGCTTACCTGCTACTATTGGATGCGCTGGCACGCCAGGGCCTTGGTCAGGGGAGGACTGGGACAAAAAAACCGGCCCTGGCATTTTGGACCAGACCGGCCCACTACATTCGATAACGCACACCTTTTCGGTCTTTTGAATGTGTAAACCAACTGTGCAACTCCAGAGGTATTCACAAGTCATTTTTTGCAAGTCCAAGTCAAGTCTCAAGTCTCTCGCCAACACTAAATCAAATTCAAATTCTGACCGTAGGCCTGTAAAATCCTTCATATAGGACCGTATGAAAATGGATCAATTGTAGGTTCACTATAGTGAATCTACTGCAATGTGATGTGAAGAAACACACACTAAGAATTATTTCAATTTTCATCAACACAAAATAATTATTTTAACAATGTTGTAAAATACAACAAAATTCACAAAACACACCAACCATGGTGCAAGAAAATGAGAAGTTATACTAACTTAAACTTTTACTGTCAGACCTTTTACCATTTTTCCACCCTTTTCTTATTTGACAGTATGTGACTCATTCCCCTCTTGGTACACTTTATTTGGTTAGATCTGAACCACAGCATTCATACTGCAATGTACACCAAATCAGCTGCACTGAGACCCTGTAGAGGAAGCGGTATCGGTCTTGTCACAAATGATTTCTGGAACGACGACTCCCATTAATCCCTCTTAAAAACTCTCAGTCAGAGATGTAGTGTACAACATGACACAAATCAGAGATGTGTTTGATGATTACGAGGTCTCGAACCAGGCTGACCGACCTATTTCAGCTCCTGACCTCTGGTAGGGGCTACAGAACACTGTATGCCAAAATAACCAGACAAGAACTGTACCACATAGCATCACATTCAAAGAGCATTTAAGTCATGTGTAAAACTTTTCCTGGACAATAACTCTGCATTAGCTCCATATCTTACTGTTCTTACATACTACAGTGTTACATATCATCACATTGTTTAGTAGCCTCCTCCTGGCTGCCTCCCTGATCTCCCTCCAATAACTCCTTTGCATACATTTGGCATGTCTTTATAATCTTGACACATTGACTTGCACAAACAGGGATAACGGTCATGATTCTGTCACAGTCTGACTGGATGTTCCTAGTTGTGATTATCCACCAGATGCCCTCAGACTTCTCCTATGGGTTTTCTGGCACTAAAGGAAGTTAAGAAGTTGAGTTTCTACAAGTCGTAGTGTACAGTAGGGATGGGTATTTGAAAAAATGTCTTTGATCGATTACTGATTAATCCTTATTTTTTAATATTAAAAATGCCATGATAATACAAAATACAGCGTGTTTTCCCTTAATTAAATCTTCATTCCAAGAACTTATACTCCCACAACAATCCTATTAGGCAAGAGAGTTAAAGTTAAACTGTTAAACTTAAAAAAAGATATGCAGCACCCGTGAAAGCAGCTAAACCTCATCACATATCAATCGCTACGGCGCTCTAAAACACAATTGAGCCTCATATCTAACATTGACTTCATCAAAAAACATGAAATTACTCACGCCTGACAGTCTTTGCCAAAATATAGCTTTAAACAACTACAAAAGGCACCCATCTTTTTGTCCTTTTAGTCTGAGCAATGTCCTTACTTTGTCTAGCATGTTCTTGTCCTGTACTGTCTGTCTGTGGGCGTAACAACATGAGATGACTCACTGACTGTAAACCAAATTTACCTAAGGGTAAGTCAGTCAAGAGATAGTTACCTCACAAATATGCCTTTTTAACTAGAGTCTCATAAAACAACAATAGTGACTCACATAAAGACTATGATGGTGACTGTCCACTCACAGAGGAGGATGCATTCATGTTAACCAGGGTCGGGTGTACGTTGTTCAGGTGGTACATCATTAGGGCTGTTGTCATATTGTACTTCTACTAAATGCAGTTTGACTGTGTTTACAATGAATTTGTCTTCTTTTTTTTGTCAGTTTGAAATGGTCCCACGCCAAACTTCACATTGACCTGTTCATGTTTTTCGTTCGATATCTACAGCAGTTCTGTCATATATCGCCGCCCGCCCCGCCCCCCCCAGTGGTAAGATGTCTCACTGCTGCCACATTGTGAAATTCACTGCATTGCTTGAAGACTCACAACCTCCATTTGATACCAACGTTAGATCGATATAAATTCCATGTGATCGACAAAATTCTTGACGATCAATTATTGATCATCGATTGATCATGCCCAGCCCTGGTGTACCGTATTTTGCAGGTTACTATACACAAAAGTGCTTTTGCTTTCGTTGTTATTTTCATTTCATCTTTATCTCTAGGAAAACTACTGAGGTCAACACTCATTTACAATGGTACCAAGATTACACATGGATAAAAAAAAAGATGGAAAAAAACAAACAAGTTAACATACATAAACAACATAATCAGTTAACCCTTACATACTGTTTGGGTCAAATTTGACCCCATTTTGACATCTGAATGGAAATAGAAACACCCTAAATTAAATTGTTTAAGCTTGAAATTGTATTGCTTTTCAGTGGCTCAGAATTTACAAAAATGGAAATATTCCAAAGTTACCATTCTACCTTCCATTCAAATGTTGCGTCCTTCACCTTCAATAAATTAATAGAAATAATTATGGGTGTTATGTTCTCTTGTTTCAGATAACAGGAGATCATAATATAGTCTCTCTGCTCTTTGAAGAATTAGAGAAGGATCAATTAGCCAATTTTGATAAGGCTGATAAGATATCTACGGTGAGTTTTTAGTTTTCTGTTTGCTCTGGATTTTTCCTCCTGTGTTACTAAGCTACTTTTCCCTCCACACATGTCCTGCATCAGCTTTGTTAGCTCTGCCCTGTTTCTAGAGTTTTGAGTTTCTTTTTGCTTTTTAAGTTTAAAAATCTTTATTGAATTTCACAATAGAATTTCACTCGCTAGTTCTCTATCGAGACCTGTTCCCCATTCCCTCTGTAGTTCCATCTGTATTTAAGTCCTATTTTCAGTTCAGTCTTTGTTCCTTTGTTCAGTCTACTCTGTATGTTTTGCGAGCTTGAGCTAAAATAAAGTTATTCATCAGTTAATACTGCCTGCCTGTCCTGCGTTTGGGTCCATCTCCTGCTGTGATAAAAGGATCCAACTGAACATTCTCCAGCCCTGTTAAAAAAAGTAAAACATTTTGGATGCATACCACTCAATTATGGCATTTCAGATGTTGTTAATTCACTCTGAACTATATCCAGGACTCAAAACTAATGTTTTTCACCACTGTCCTAAAATACTTCCAAATGTACATTTACCCTCCCAAAATATACACATACTTTTTAACATTACCTAGACATCATGTATGATCATATTCTCATACTCAATAAAGATTGACATTTAGTGCAGTCAAGAACACTCTTGTCATAGATCAAACCATTTATTGCGACAAATGGAAATAGTTTTACTTGCCGTTGAAGGCTCCACTCTAAGATGCTCCCTGGATTAGCCAGCAGCATGCTGAGCTAAACAAGGGGCACAATGCAAAACCCTCAAAACCAACATGGAACCCAACGCCAAGCCTAAATAACGCCCATGCTAAGTATCAGCCAGACTACAGACAAATCAATGTGAACCGGCAAGCAAGCTGCAGACCGCAGAAATTCATTATAGAATTATGATGCAGCATGCATCCTGAAGAGGCCATTCTACTGTTGTATGAACTATCAATGTGAAGCAGCAAGCATGCTGCTTGACCTCAGCTGAACAGACTGCTTCTGAGAGGGATGCAAAAGCATGCAACCTGGGAGAGATCATACTACATATATTAGCAATGAACCCCAGCCAACCACTTTAAATGCAGCATTTATGATCACAAAAAGATGACAGAGTCCTTTAGTCTTTGCTCTCATAGCCTGTTGAGCTGCAATTATTTACTCCCAGGCAATGTAATATTCCTATGTGCATGTAGACCAGCAAGCCCTGGCTTTAAGAGTGGATGCAGGAACCCAGGCAGCTGCAGAGGTAGTTGCACCAATGCAGAAAGACTGGGAGGTGTCCTCTACAACCCTCGTGGTTGTAGAGGAGATGGAGGTGTGCAGTAAACCAAGACCTTGACATAGCCTTCCTTTGTTAGTCAGGAACAGGGGTTCATCTTGCTTAGGATACCAGGTTATAGAGGAAAAAAGCAGTGTTAGTTTGAGAGATAATGGATTAACCTTTACTCCTCCTATCTGATTTTTAAAGGTTAAAAACTGGATGATGTACATGTGAGTGTCTATGGTTAAATCAGAAATGGTGAGATTGTGCTGTGGGTCAAAAGAGTGTGAGCTAGTTGTATATTCACCACACCTGAGGAAACCATAAAATGCAGTAGGAAAATGATTCCAATAATAATATGTAGTAAGATCAGTGTAGATGTAGTAAGATCAGTATAGGTGTAGTAAGATCAGTGTAGGTGTAGTAAGATCAGTGTAGGTGTAGTAAGATCAGTGTAGGTGTAGTTAGATCAGTATAGGTGTAGTAAGATCAGTGTAGGTGTAGTAAGATCAGTGTAGGTGTAGTAAGAGTCTGGACCAAATGTCCAATAACATGTTGGAGCCAGCTGTGCTTGTTGAATGACTCAGTCACAATCTAAATAGCCAATCAAAGTAAACAATCACAAAAAATAATAATGTTGCTTAAAGGCCACTATGTCTCTCTCCTGTCAGAGTGTGAATGAGTGCTGCCTGCACTCATTCGGTCTCTACAAGGTCTTCACGATTAAAAGTTCATTATACCTGTTCTTAGATTTCAAGTGTTGTGCATGAAAGGACAACAAGTATTACTGTCAGTGGCGTGCACAGATAGACACTAGGTGGTGCTATAGCACCTGCCCTTTGCCCTCTGGACCAAGCAAGTGCACTTTGAAAGTTTGTTTTGGTTTTTTTTGTTTGTTTTTTTAAACAGTGTACTGTATGTGGCCCATGTTGACATGATAATCTATAAATGCTCGACGATTAAAAGCGTGTGATAATAATGTCCCAATATGTGCCGCTCCCCCCCTCCCTCCTCCGCACACACCTCTCTTCCTTTGTCAACGTGAACGCGCAGAGCGGACACAAACGGAGACGCGTTGCAGCAGCAGTGCACAGCTGCAGCCCACACACACCTCCTCCCCTGCCCCACCAGCCAGGTAACACATAAATGAATCGAGTCGAGTGTATTGTTTGCCCCCTTAGCCTCAGTAGCCAAGTTATAGCGATGCTAGCCCAAATCAATAATAGATATGACGTGATGACCACCGAGGAGGATGCTGCTTTAGAGAATGGTAATGCTCACTATTCACTCTGTAGTGTAAAATTTGGTGATAATTACTAACAATGAGCAATGTTGTATCTGCTAAAAGGGTACTTGATTGTTGACTATTATTTGCTGAAGATGTTCAAATTTGAAGGCATTATGTTAGACGAAGGTGTATGTGATTCTGCATTTAGTGAGTGAATAAGTACCTTATAATTGAATAAGTATGAGAAACCACAATATATGTGATTATATATACCATACTTTTATATTATTATTATTAGTAGTACTATAGAAAAGAATGCAGTAATAACAGTAAATGGGTAATATTGCACTTAAAGACATCTGTGATAAACATTGCCCACACAGCTAATACCAGCTAAGGAAGATAGGTGGAAGCACTTAGTAAATGGAAAACTACTGAACTTGAAGCTGTGAATGATGTAATCCAGAATCCCCCTATAGCAAAACACCTGCTAGCATAGAAACGGAAGGAAGAGCCATAAAAGGTGTTTTAAGGCGTCTTTAGGATAGGCGCCAAGAACGTGAGTTCAAGTTGAGGTGAAAGAGGGTGCGAAGAACGTGAGTACGAGTTGGGGGGAGAAAGAAGCGGATTGGTTGAAACTCACTCCACCGAGGGAGGGGGTCGAAACTTTTCTGCAAGAGTCAGCAATATAGATCAGGATAAAAGAGGCTCCGAGTTTTAGCTCTTTGTGTCATGTATGCATAGATTCTGTCTGTGTATGCTGGCTCCGGGTTTTTCTGTTGACAATAAAACTCTAACTGCATTCAGACTGGACGACTCCTGGTGACTTTTTGATTGAGTATTTTTTGGAACTCCTGACTTTCTCCGAAGACGAAGTACTCAGAATGATTTAGGCTCTACAACTCCTCACTTCAAAATGACACTTTGTACACTTCTTTTGTTCTGACAGGAAAAAAAACATATGTTTCTTATTTTGCAACCAGTACACTGATCTATCATTGTAGCCTAACTTGCTAAAAACCTCCATGTGTGTATATTCCAGAGAAATAAGACAACAGTGATTGACTGATCAGTGCTATAGTCCAATTGACATTAACATATTGACATAAATAAATATGCAATTACATTCAACATGTGCCTGTAATGTTTTTTTGTGTCTCACACTGCTATAATAAGGCAGCCGGCAGTTCCACATGGAATCCTGTTAACATGAGTCATCTCAACTATCATGCTGTCCAGCCCATTAATAATAATACTGACTATGCAATCACATTCTTGTTTATTTATTGTACTAATTCACTTTGTAGTCACATTCATATTTATTCTTTATCTTTGCACTAAATGTTACCTGATTGATATTGTTTGATGTACTGTTGTTGTGTTTTATGTGCCTTGTAAGGTGTCCTGGGGTGAGTTATGAATACTTACTTTTTCTTTGTTCTCCTGAGCTCCTCTGGCAAAAGGCCAGAAGTGTGGGAAAGGGAGCCTCTTATGGACCTCCCACAGGAAGTGGGAAGCAGCCATCTTGAAGATGGGAAAAGGGGAAGGCTGAAAACCACCAGAGACTAAAGTTTCTGTTTGATTTGTTAATGGACTATTTATTTTGAAATATTATTTATTTTCTTGGTAGATAAGTTTCAGTTAACTTGTTATGTTTAGGTATTATAGATGATGATATGATGGTTTAATTGTTAGTCAGTGTCCCCCTTTTGTGTCTGTGTTGGACTAGTCCACTTGTATATATAACCCCTGTGTTTCACGTGTTAGGGAGGTCAGTTTGATTGTGTTGCCTTAAGTTGAAGCCTTAGTTTCATTATTGTTTATTTGACCTATTTTGAGCCCAACTTTTGTTGTTTTTCTAGTTATTTGATAATTACTTTTGTAATTTTTTTGTATTTGTGTATACTTTAATGAAAAATGTTCCTCTTTACACCGGAGTTCTTTGTCTTTCTGCTTGGTCCCTGACAGGGGATAAAATATTTAATGTTTATCATTCTTTTGTGGTTACACCATTTGACATTTTCAGGAGCATTCAATTTCAGGAGCATTCAGTTCATTCAAAACCAACAAAAATACAAAATGTTCATTTTAACAAACCTGATGCTGCTTTTAAAACTAGTTTTTAAGATATTTTTGAATTGCTCATCTTGCCAACCCTTATTTGTCACTGAGCCATATATCAAAAATCATCAGGGACATTTCCTGTGAATCTGTGTGAAAAGGCATTAATTCAAAAGCCTCGATCACACTGATTATATACTAGCAACAAACCAGCTGGATTTCAATACAACCCTCACCATGTAGTTATTGAGATCGTGTCCTTTTGTACGGTTCAGCTCCTCTGCATTCATCTGCTGTCTTGACTTCTCCAGATGTGTCTGGGCTTGTGTGCCCTCCTTTTCTTGCCTCCCTCTTAGCTTCCGGGGCAGCAGCCTTGGCCTCTGCTTGGGCATTGGCCCTATTCTGAACCCCAAGCTTCCTTTTTGCTCTGGGCTATCCTGTTTCTAGCCATCTGCTGCACCAGTGAATGGAGACCTCACCCTCTTTCTGAGGCCAGGCTGGAGAGCAGGATCTGAAGCCGGCTATGGCAGAGCTGTCTGGTCTGGTTTGGTTCAGCCTTCACCACCTGGTCCTTCACCTCGTGATCCTCGTCAAGCTGAACACAGAATGAGAGCCATAAGATGTGGTATGGCACAGTTAATAATGTATGTATGGTGGACATCTCCTTGATCTCCTTGGTATCCTCCTTTCTTCACTGTTGTTTAAATAGAAATGATAAAATTAGGGGAAGATTTGAGCACGTTTCCTACACGTGGATTTATTCGTGGCGACCCACCTCAATATCAGCATGGACCACCACGTATTGAATTTTGGAAATTCCAGTGAATTTAAAACTTGAAAAACATATTCCACTTTATTAAACATTCATAGGTAGAGTAGGAATATCTTACATTTCATTCCATTGATCTCATATGGAAGGCGAGAATGGAAGAGTTAAGTTTAAGTCAGTCTAGACATTGGCAAAAGAGGCTAATAATTGTATGTAGGGCCCACTCGCCTTGAGCACATTTCCTCATTTACCCTGCTCTCATGTGGAGGAGAGATTAGCAAAAAGCTTGCGTGCAAAGTCACCAATAGGTCAAACCTATCACAATCCAATATGTGATAACTTTGCACCTCTAGCACACACAGGAAGATGATAGGTATCGACATGTCATGAAAGAAAATAAGCTGTCAACTTGGAATTTCTGGTAAATTTGCCAATTTGCATATTCATAAATCTTTGCATTCTCAATGAGGGTAAAGGTGTAGATATGCTGCTAATCCAATTTCAGTAGTTTATTGAACTGTTTGGTGTGGGAGAAAAAAAAAACATGCTTATGAAAAATATTATTCAAAATAGAAGATGTTTAAGGTTTTAAAATACATCTGGAGGGGATCTTAAAGTCAGGGAATGCAAATAAGTGGAAAATGTATCAAGCTGCAACCCTGCATTAAAAAAATGAAGCCTTCCTGCACTGATGACATAACTTCCCCTGAGAAGTAACTACAAAAAAAACAGAAAAAAAAGAAAAGAAAATCTATGGACAAATTAACAAGCACAAAAATGCAACATATACCTGTCCAAGTGCTTCCTTTTCCAGGAAATGGTACCATTACTCAGCTTGTTATTGAATATGTATTCGGAGTGTCTATTTGCACCCCTGGTACAAATAGCCTCGGCCACACAGCTGAGCTATTTGCACCCTAGACGTATAACAACGTGAAAACATGGCGGACATTCATCTTCCACGCCAGCAGAAAAGGGCGAATTTAGAAAGGTTTCATCTCTAATGTTTGTTCTAAAGACATTTCTGGCAGGAAAGTTGATTGATAATGGTTATAGTGGAAAAAACTCTGCTACATTTTCATAACTTAAAGTTAAGTAAATGCATACAACCCGAAAATATCTGAATTTACAACCTTCAGTTTGTTATATGATGGAAATCAAATCTTGACAGACAAGTCTGTGGTTGCCATGGATACCAAATACATTTCAGACCTCTGAAGTCTCAGGCCGTGAGACACATGCATTTCAAGCTGCTCTCGCTCTCACTCGTCACACCTGACATTTTTTCACGCCGAGAAGTGATAGCTCTCACCGGATAGAAATGATTTACTCTTTACTTGAACATTCTATATCAGGGGTGTTTAATTAAAATTCACTGAGGTCCAATTGATGTAAATGTCCTCAAGTGAAGGTCCAGAACATCACAATCAGAATCAGAATGCTTTATCGTCATTGAACATTACTGTTTCAACGAAATTCTCATGCAACCCCTCAGTGGTGCTACACAAAACAACATAAACAAGACATTATAAAAGATATAAAACATAATCAGTGTAAATATTGCAGTCTGTATTGCACATTATATTGCACATATTAAATTAATAATTTAAGAGTCTTTTCAGATTTAAGATCGCTGTTCAGCTCCTTGATGGCACAGAGATAGAAGCTGTTCAGGAGTCGTGAAGTGCGGGTTTTAAGGCACCTGTAGCGCCTACCAGAGGGGCAGTAGCGTGAGGAGCTGGTTTCCTGGATGTGATGAGTCTTTTACTATGTTGGTGGCCCGTCGTAAGCAGCGGGACCTGTAGACGTCTTCAAGGGAAGGGAAGTGTGTGTTGGTGATGGTCTGTGCAGTGTTTATGACTCTCTGTAGTTTTTTCCTCTCAGCATTGGTGTAGCTTGTAAACCACACCAAGATGCTTTCCACTGAACATCTATAGAAGGACAGCAGCAGCTCCTGAGAGAGGTTAACTTTTTCTTAGTGTCCTCAGAAAATAGGTGCGCTGCTGTGCCTTCTTCACGAGAGCTGTGGTGTTTGTGGAACATGAGAGATCCTGAGAAATGTGCGTACCCAGGAATCTAAAGTCACTGACCCTCTCATAATGTCTGTGTTATTTTTCAGTAGCTTGAGGTAGCATTGTAGTTCCATCAGCATCTGATCAGTGTCTAGTGGTTAGATTGTAGACTGTCAAAGAAATACAGTAGAATTGTAGAATATGACAGCAACAATTATTACTTGTAGGATTCAAATAAATAATAAAATAAGAATAAAAAAAGAATAAGATAAATACATATCAAATAAAGATGGCATATTAAAATAAAGTGCATTACAGAAAGCTTTTTTATTGTGCTTCTTAGATAAAGTGCTTGGTTTTAGAAAAATAAAAAATAATCCTTTTTACTTTTAAACTTAACTTAAACTTAAACCATAAACTTAATTTCACATCTAATAACTTTATAACAAAACATCTCAACACATATGAACTGCATTTACACCTTGTAAAGCTTCCTCTTATCTGCCTCCTCTCTGTCTCTCCTCTTTTCTCTGTGTGTATCTCACTGACAGTCGAGTCTCTCTGCATGTCCGAATGCACGGCTTTGATTGGCTGATTAGTGGCACACGAGAAGATTGGCTATACACAGTGATGTGTGAGTTTCTGAGAATATGTCTGAGTAAGTCAAATGAAATGATATGATATACTGTGAAATATCAAGACAGGACTATCAAAGACACCAGATGACCAGGCATATGAATAATGAACACTAATAACCTGTCTGTACATTGCACACACACACACCGAGCGCACACACAAACATGCAGCACATCCACAAACACACATGCATATCTGTTAAGACAAGGCCCACGCACACACAAACAGTCCCTCATACACACTACACTACATATCACTACCACACTGTGCATCTTACTGCATGCTATTCTGCTGTAACCTTTCACTGTGCTGCTATATTGCTATTTTATCATTAGTAATAGTAGTTATTGCTGCTTCAAAGTGGAGGAAACCAGTCACAAGGAGTTCTACTCTCTTATTTGTATGCACTGCTTATAATCAGATAAATGAATCGTGAATATATTAACTGCGTTTTTGGAATCCTTTGAAGCCGTCTTTGGATTTAATGTGTCTGTCAGCTTGTCTGGTGATTGGATTTCTACTCATTCTACTCTACTTTCTTCTTTTTTTTTCTAGATGCAATACATTGCATCATACATTTGATTTTCACTGCTGCCATTTGTTTCTAACACCTTGCCTAGTGTGGTTTACTGTTTAGAAAGAAGAACAGATAGATTGTGTCTAACTAGACATAGCCAGATCTACCATACGGGCAACCTGCTCAAGGGCCCCTGGGCCCTCTACAATGGGAGACATAAAGTGCATTTGTCTTTGGTCAGGCTCCACAGTGATATGACACAAGGTTTGACCCATTCTTTTGATTTTGATAATTATGGCTACTGTCGGAAACCTAGTATGTCCAAATGAGATATCTGTCCCCATCTTGTGCTCAGCGCACATTGGATGGCGGGCGCTGAGTGCATGTGTTTTTGTAAGCTTCCCCCGACGCAGTTGTCATTTTCTCGCCCTGTGCCCACATTGTCTAAATAGCAAATGCACTTCCACCGGTCTGTGCGCCCGTGGGTGTGTTGATCTAAAAAATTAGGTGTTGTCAGGCTCATTGGTGGCACGTTGCTATTTTGAGGAAGTGGAAAGCTATTGTGCTACTGACAAAATGGCGCATATTTCACTGTTATTTTAAGGGCGCATTATCAAGAGTTTAATATGCTCCTAGATAGGCGGGTGACGTGCGGTGAGGTCAGTGGCTGGGCAGGCAGTGGGCATTCAAAAATCTAAACCCCATCCTAATATACACATAACATGTTGTACCCAATATTGTGTCAGTAAGCTCAATCAGCTGCTTTAAATATCTGAAATACAGGGCCATGCTGGCATAAATTACACATGTAAGAGGTTGTTTGTCTGGTTTAGTTATTAAGAAAGCTTATACCATTGTGAAAGTCTCTTGGTATAATTACAAGGTAGAAATTAACAACACAGTGGCATTTGTTGAAATATGAGACATTTTATGTGAAATATATATCAAATAATTATTAAATTGCAAATAATAACTACATTAATAACACTAGTCTCATTGCAAGTAGCTTTAGCTACATCATTTATAAAGTGCAAAATCAATAATAACTATCAACAAATTAAGTAGACCTACATAAGTTGAGGGCCAACACCTGCACAATGCATAGATTTGTATGATGTGCATATGAGCAATAAATATAAGTGCAAAACTGGCATAACAGAAAAAAAACAACAACAGACTGCAGAAAGTGCAAAGCCAAAGACAAGCATCTTCTGCTGGTAATCCAGCCTGCTGAAGTTTTGCAAACGCACAATAGTGGACATGATATCGGACTCGAAAGTGCCAGGTTATGAAATTGAGAGTGCAAATATCTGACACTGTATCAATTTTGCATTTTCTCCGCCGCGATTGGCTTGCCCTCCCGCACTAAGCAGTGCTTTTCCTCGGTCATAGACGTTTGATTAAACCACCCAATACGCATGCGCAACCTCGAAGATTCCCACCGTTGAAAGCAATGAAGACGAAAAGCAGAGCTTTCACCATTCATTTCGATATAGGAAAGCCTACACGACATGCGCAGCTGTTTGATCATAGATTCAAGGACTTTAAAACGAAATTTTTGGGGCAACCTTTTCATCAAAGTATGCGAATAAACTACAAATTGTGACAAGATTGAGTCCGTAAACAATTTAATTAAATGTCACGTTTTTTTTGTATTTTTGGCCTTGACCGCACATCATTGGCGAATACACTGTGCTTGTTACGCACAAACTGATGCGCAGCAGCACACACACATGCAAAAGATTACAAATAAAAGAACTACAATGTGAATTAGTTTTATGATGTACATCAACATATTTTTTTAAAAGCCATAATGACGTACTATTATTTATCAAAATTAGTTAATAGCAGTAATGATTAATGAAACTGTGAATTTAGTCATGTGACCAATAGGTGACCACGTAGGTATTTGAATAGAGCAGTCATGTTGCGTGTATACTTCTAAACAGCCAAATGGAGTACATAATTGGACGGAGAATTGTAAGACGGCAGAGGAAGAGGGTATACCGGCTACGAACGGCATATTTGAATTTAAGTGAAGAGGAGTGTTTGTGCAAATTACGCTTGTCTAGTCAGGCAGTCACTTATATTTGTGACCTTTTAAAAAATTACTAGGAAGCAAATGCCAGCTGTCCCTACGCACTTCCCGTTGCTGTGAAAGTAACTGCTGCGCTGCATTTCTTTGCCAGCGGCTCATTTCAAAATCCCCTAAGCTCAATTGGTGGTAATTCTCAGTCAGCCATAGCTTTGTGCATACAGGTAGTTACATCAGGCCTAGTCCGGCATGCACAAACATTCATTCAATTCCCAATGACACCTGACAGCCAACAGCATGTAAAACAGGAGTTTGATTGCACTCATGCAATTGATCGCACCCATGTGCAACTCTGTGCCCCATCAGAGAATGCGGTGACTTACATTAATCGGAAGATAACCTATTTCATAAATATCCAGGTAATTTGCAATACATCATGTAAAGTTACACGTGTTCTCAAATTTTTCTGGATCTAGCCGGGACTCCTTTACATTTGCCAACACTGTCATTCCTGCAGTCTTCCAGGGGACTGTGGGGTGGCTGTTAGGGGACATTGGCTATCCATTAAAGACATGGCTGATGACACCGTTCATAATGGCGACAACAGTGCGTGAAATATCCTTCAATCGTGAACACAAAAAAGCATGCAGTGTCATAGAAAGAACGTCTGAAGAGAACTGAAAATGCGCTTCAGATGTTGTATAAGTCAGGTGGTAGCCTACATTACAATACAGCCATCAGAAGGTTGCATAACATTGCCATGCATCATGGATGTCCCATACGAAATAAATGAGGACACAGTACAGGATATTTGAAGGCGTGAGGCCAAATTACATATACCTGTGCTAGGAGGGACCAGTTGGAAGAAGAGCTGCTTCATATTTAACCCGGTAAGTA
Source organism: Scomber scombrus (assembly GCF_963691925.1). Classification (NCBI taxonomy): domain Eukaryota; kingdom Metazoa; phylum Chordata; class Actinopteri; order Scombriformes; family Scombridae; genus Scomber; species Scomber scombrus. Next base: position 2,217,046 of record NC_084980.1, read on the forward strand.
CACAAAATGTATTGATTGGAAATTAAAGTCCACACATTGACTTTATTATGACATGTTAAGGATCATTAAATTTAACAAATGTATTTCAAATGCCACCCTAGGCATCCACTGTTAACCAATCAGAGTTACGTAGCTGCAATTAAACTAAACAAAACACAAACAAACAAAAAAGACCATTTTCAAAAACAAACAAAAACAGTTCATATGAATAAATGAACATTAACTTAAATCGTTGTTCTCCTCCCTTTTCCGGTCCGCAGGCGAGGCGCACCACAACTGGAGGTTCTAACAGCAGCAGGGGCCCTTGTATTCCTGGTGGATCGCGTGGATGGAGGAGGAGATCCGTTGGGGGCGGTGGAAGTGTTACAGGGATGAGCCGTTCAACCGCCTCAGAGAGCTTTCCCAGGTTGTCTGCTATTGTTGCCAGTGGCTGCAGCAATCTCTCGATGCGGCTCAGGCAGGCGCTGCCCCGCACAACGCTCCGCCTGATACCACTCAGCTGTCCCTGCAGCATCTGGAATCCGGCCTGCTGGAGTTCCATAAAGGGGTTGTCCTCCTGCCGGATGATGTTTTTGTTGATGTGTTTGAACCTTGAAGATTGTCCCTGCGTTCCCTCTGTCTCCACAGCTATGCCCTGCTGCTGCATACTGGGTCCGGCTTCAGGGTCTTCACCCAGCGGACCTACATGATATTTGTGGTTGACTTATTTAATGGAAATGCTGAAGGTGCTATTGTGAAATAAACTATTTTTGTATTATGTTTGTTCACATTGATTTATCGTTGTTGTAATTGCAATACCTCCGCTGACGTCAGATCCTCACTTGTGAGAGATGGTCCACCTCCCGTGCCCAAAACATGTTTATGTTGAGTGGCAAGCTTTTGTTTCCACCGTCTCCTGACATCATTATAGCGCTTGCGGCACTGTGCTGTTGTTCTTGTGATGCCAGAAGACAAGGAAATGCTTGCCACGATCTTCACCCACCAACCTGCCTCACCTGTAGAGGATAATTGTTTAATCCTGCTACTTCCTCAACATAAGCTTTTAGACACTGAAGTCCTTTCATAGAGTAAGGATCTAAATTTTAAATAGACAGCATGAAGGTATTTGGAACAGGTGTAGAATCACAAACTAACACTGTGCACTTAGTTTAACACATTATTTGTTATACAACATACAAGCGAAAAGGGAATGGGAGTTGACACTCTGATTGGTTTACTGCGTGTTACGCCCAAAACACACCTATGATTAATGAGGGGACTTAAGTCAAACCCTTTTGAAACATGTACCCTGGCACATTGACCATTTTTACGCTATTAAAATAGCAAAAGTGGATTTGGACACGCCCCAAAGACACTTGCACCACACGATTCACATCATGCGCTATAGATCGCTATAGATTAGTAATCCAGCCTTGCTAACCAGTTGGTAGGCAGCAGGTTACTGGCAATCCTGGTAATCTCTTTAACTTCTAGCAGTAACTAAGATAGTAGTTATGAGGATTTCTTTTTATGATGTAGCAGTGAAGACTGATGGCTCTAATGGTTATACAATAAACCCCACACTTCATTTTACCTTTACATAAAATACATTTACATCATTATTGCTATGTTATATTTTCATGTCTTAGGTAAAATAGGACATGATATTGTGTCGTAGCTGTTTTTTCTCCAAAAATTAGTGGCGTAAAAGCTAAAAAATACACTCTCTCTGCTCTCTGAAACATGAATCAAAGTTTAATCACATTTATTGATCAGTCAGATCAACCATTGATGCTTTCTAAACACATCTGTGGTTCAACATTTGGTATAGACACTTTTTGTGAGGGGATTCTTAGTCCGGGTCAAAACTGACCAAGACTTACTGCGAGGGTGTAGAATATGAACAGTATGTAAGGGTTAATTAAATATATAAATAATTCATTTCCATTAAACACTCTCTAATCAAAATTCTCCCAGAACACATTTAATGTGGTTAAAGCCGGAATAAAATCAATAATTCAGTCTGCATTGATCTATAGATGAATGTGAATGATTCTGATAGAATCTGCTGTCCACAACTGCTTTATACGGTATGAGACATTTCTCCATCAGGTCATTAAATCCCTGCAGCATCTGAAGGCAGTAAGACTGATATGTTAATAAATCTGCAGCCTACGCAGGTAATTCATTATGTTTACCTTCATTAAAGCATCCGATGACACCAGGCCGCTACAGTGTATACACACACACACCTCTACACACACCACACTATAACTTGATATTCTGTGTTTAGTTTTTTTTATGAAGGAGACATCAGGTCAGCAGAGCTCATCAGCTTCGTTACCAACTGTCGTTTTAGTTGAAGTAATGTTTCATGTTTTATCCTTGAAACACATTGCAGTGCAAATGCTGTTGTGTAACATTAATTAATACACTTTTTATGAGATCTGTTTTGCATAGTTTTAATAGGGAAATGTAAAGAGACTTTGAGTACCACATAAAGCGCTATATAAATGTGATTTATTATTATTATTATTATTATTATTAATAAAATATGTGACCATGTATGAGGTGAAATACATTATAATTACTGTTATTATTATTATTATTATTATTATTATTATTATGTAAATACCTGTTATTATTATTGTTGGTCTAATATTATCATATAAATCATTTTACCAAATCAATGTATTTCTTTATTGTTTTTTTTTTAATTTTTTATCATTATAAGAACAATGAAACTAAGAAAACTACTCATTTTGTCTTGGGGTGCAGATTTTTGGTTATGTGTGTTCATGTTGTGACACTCTGAACCATACTAAGCTGTTGTTATGCTTTACTGTGATTGGCACAACCGTCTCCTATCTATGACAGCAGTGATTTGACTGGCTAAGAGTATTTAGTAACCACCACACCTGCTGATCTATATTCACCTTCACTCAGCCCTTTGGCATGTTTGGCATACATGAACCAAAATAGCAGGTGCGCATGGATTCGCCCACACAGTCCTCTGTGCTTGCCATCTATTATTCAGATTTCACCAGAGGGTTCAAAATATCAAACCGAGGGTGCTATGCATGCTTCTGCACCCTTGTAGAAACAGGCCTGGCCATTGTGGGGAAACATTATCTTGCTTTTATGTAGAAAAGCAAGATATCATTGCTTAGGATAGATGATCCATCAGTAAAGCAATCATCTGATTTCGCTTATGGATTTTACATATCACTGTCTAGACTTTCTCTTATTTATTTTACTTTATTTAATTTTTTTTAAAACATTTTCATTATTTTCTATTGCACACAGCTACCATTATAATAATACCTTTATTTGTATAGCACCCTTAAAAAACAAAGTTACAAAGTGCTTAACATTAAAAACAGATAATACCAGTTAATAAGATACACAATAAAGATAAAGACAAGATACAAGAAAGAAGATGTTAGAAAACTTAAGAAAAAAGTGAGTTTCAAGAAGAGATTTAAAAGATCCATGTATGGAGTTCCACAGCTGAGGGGCCCGAACAGCAAAGCCTCGGACCCCTGAGATTTTGGAACCATCAGTAGGGCCCTACTAGAGGGTCTCAAGTAGCAATCAGGTTTACAAGAAATTAGCAGATCACAGATATAGGCAGGAGCCTGACCATTCAGGGTTTAATAAGAGCAGTAAAATCATAAAATATATTCTAAAGCTCAGAGGTAAGTGAAGAGCAGCAAGGAGTCGCTTCTCTTAGAATGTCTTAAAAGCCCGGCAGTAGTGTTTTGTACCGACTGTAGTCTTTGGATGTTACGCCTGCTCATACTAGAATAAAGTGCATTGCAGTAATCAAGTCTGGATGAGATAAAAGCATGGATGACCTTTTCTGTGTCTGCAGATGAAAGGAATGACTTGATCTTGGTTAGCTGTCTCAAATGAGCAAAGCATAATTGCAGGACCTTGGTCACCTGAGCATCAAAAGACAAAACAGAAAACACAAAAATAACCCCTTAATTGCAGGCTGCTTTTTTTAACATTGTTACATAAACACCCAGATTAGAGGAAAAATTGTTAACGCTGCTAGAGCTAGAGCTAAAGTAATTATAGCAATTTCTCTTTTTGAGTCATTAAATTGCAGGAAGGTCTTGGACATCAAGTTTTTAATTTCATTGAGACATCATCAACATCAATGGTACCAGGCTTTAACAAGGCATACAACATGGTGTCATCTGCATAGCATATAAATTGCTGCTGTGTTGGGTAGAATGCAAATGGTGAGTAAAAGGGGAGCCAAAATAAGTGCACAAGACAAACATTATGGAGAAGGATTTGTTCCACAGATAGGAGATGAACCAATCCAGTGCCATATCACTGATGGCAACATAGAATTTCAGACGGCTGATTTACCCTTACATACTGTTCATATTCTGCACACTCGAAGTATGTTGCAGGTTAATTTTGACCCGGTCTAAGAATCCCCTCATAAAAAGTGTCTATACCAAATATTGAACCACAGATCTGTTTAGAAAGCATCAATAGTTGATCTGACTGATCAATAAATGTGTGATTAAACCTTGATTCATGTTTTAGAGAGCAGAGAGAGTGTATTTTTTAGCTTTTACACCACTAAACATCTCCTATCACACAATATCATGTCCTATTTTACCTAAGACATGAAAATATAACATAGCAATAATGATTGAAATGTATTTTATGTAAAGGTAAAATGAACTGTGGGGTTTATTGTATAACCGTTAGAGCCATCAGTCTTCACTGCTACATCATTAAAATAAATCCCCATAACTACTATCTTATTAAAACTATGAACTATTCATTTCACTAAAACACATGTCAATAGATACGTGTCATATTTGACCCACAACAGCTTTCATGGACGCAAATGTGTAGCACCTATACAAAAGTATAACATTTTAGATATTTTATTTTTTGTGTATTTGGATCACTTTAGGAAAAGTCATCAAATTTCAGAGTAAAAGACATTTGGGCTGTTTTTACAGCTGCCAAATGTCAAAATGGGTCAAATTTGACCCGAACAGTATGTAAGGGGTTAAGACATAATGGTCCACTGTGTCACAAGCTGAGCTGAGTTCTAGGAGTATTAAGTTCTAGGAGTATTACAATGGAACGCAGGATAGTGTCTGCTGCAAGCAGTAAGTAATTAGTGACCTTGTCCAGAGCAGTCTCAATGCTCTGTGTGGAGCGCAAGCAAGATTAATTAGTTTTTATTGTTGTTCATAAAATAAATTAGTTGCATTAAGCCTGATAAAAGATACGTTTAGGGGATCTGTGATCTACATGGGTAATTTATTCTTTATAAGAAAACTAAGATTCCAATGTGAAGGAACAGCTGAAGGGGACTAGAGAATATCTGAAAGCACATCTGTGTATTACTGCAAGGCCATTCTCTCAGTCTGTCATTTGTGGCTGTTTGAATAATAAATATTCTGGGGGGGCGATGATTCAACGAGAAGGGCACATTCATCAGGATTCATCCAGGACTCAGTGATGATAAAAAAGTCAATATTGTTGGTGATGATACAATCCTAGTAGATAAAAGACTTATTGGCAAAGGATCCTACATTGAGTAAACAGAATTGAGCTGATTCAACAGTAGGAATTAAGGAAGTGGTATTAATGCTGTTTCTGTGTGGATTGTGAGTGGAGGTGGAACAGGGGAGAGAACAGGCTCTTGGGAATGCTCGGCCATAGGAAAGATGTTAGTGGGGTCACCACTGATATTGAGTCATAGAGGGTAAAAGAGAGTTGTTTTCTACCCTTAACCACCAACACCCAGAGGAGGATGGACTAGGTGAAGTTGGGCCAGGGACATCAAGCCAATGGCTGGTGGGCTACCCCCAGATATGAAACACAGAGATCCTTGATGAGCCATTCAATGGATTGCAGTTAACTTTTCGGTTCAGCAACCTCAGTGGAGCTGTAAAAGAGGGATGACCATAGGCCTGAGAAGACCTGGGACACACTGGCTACAGTACATCTACCTGAGCATGAGTATTTGTTGCTGAATACCTGTGATGCCCACACAGGCAATGTTGCTGCAGCTGTCAGCCCTATCTCTCTACATATGGGTTCATTTTGATAATGGCCAATAATAGAATGTTTCATATCATTTCATTATAAATTTAATTTACTTTCAGTGTCAACAGAAAAAGTCTAAACAGCATGTGGTCAGGTGTGTTGGGATCCCCCAGGAGGGTTGATGAGGGTTGCTGGGGAGAAGAATGTCTGGGTTTCATTGCTCAGCCTGATGCCACTGTGATGGATGGATGGTCAGTTGTGAAAACTAAGTAATATATGAGGTGAAAGTGTCTTTCTTTCTGATGGGGGGTTTGGTGGGGTCTGGCTGGGGCTACTTCTGTGTCAGCCACATAAACTCTTCACACAGAAGTTTTTAAAAAATGATAGTATCTGCCAGTTAATCCCTGCTGTCACTGCTCCAAGAGAAGAAAATAACAGCTAATCTCCATCTGGAAGTCCCAGTTTGACATATCACAGAAAGTGAGCAGGAGTCAAAAAAAGAAGCTCTGTGTGTCACTGACCCTCCATGCTGGAGTTCCCCACTAGAGAGGCTCCCTGCCCCAGCATGCAACACGCAGGCAAAAATAGACTTGATATAGACATTGAAACTATAGTAAAATCTGTAATGCTTCTGGTCTAATGTCAATATGACTGTGAGATGTGGCTCAACCATTGGTATTCAAACGGCCAAACACTTACATCGTTAAAGGCACTTCAACTGAAACAGGTAAAACAAAGTCAGGAAAATAAAACCAAAAATAGGTACAAGTGCTGCTCTTCTACTCAGAACCACACCAAACAATTTATACCTCATAACCTGAATCCAGGGAAGAAAAATACAATTCAATTCAATTTCATGTGTGAAACCGCTTCACATTGGGGACAAAAGCCAAAACAACAACATCCCCATAAGTTTTAAACAAGACAAGCCAATAAATGATCCTACAAAAATACATTTTGACTCAAATTTACAAAGGATTAGGTTTACCAAAGGGAACAAGCCCTCATTTGTTACACTCAGGCTAGGCTAGAAGTTATCAAAGAAGCCATCAGCATAGGCTGATGACCAGGCTTCCCAGACACAGGCACTTTCTCGACATCCTCTTCAATTCCGCCCACTGTCTCCTGCAACTTCTTAATCAAAAGGCAGAGAAAGGGACGTCACAACACAGTTTTACATTCAGCAATAAGACGTGTAGTATTTTTGTATTTTTACTCTGAATTCAGTGTAATTTAACATTCAAGACCATTAACCCTTAAATACTGTTCATAGTCTACACCCTCACAGTTCCCAATTTTGTCCCGGTCTAATAATCCCCTCATAAAAAGTGTCTATACCAAATTTTGAACCACATATCTGTTTAGAAAGCATCAATAGTTGATCTGACTGATCAATAAATGTGATTAAACCTTGATTCATGTTTCAGAGAGCAGAGAGAGTGTATTTTTTAGGTTTCACACCACTCATTTTTGGAGAAAAAACAAGAAGACATGAAAATATAACAGCAATAATGATTGAAATGTATTTTATTGAGACTGAAAATTGTCTTCACTGCTACATCATAAAAAGAAATCCTCATAACATTTATCTTTTTAAAACTATTCATTGACATGTCAATAGATACGGGTCAAATTTGACCTGGAACAGTCTCAATGGACAAGAAAGTGTAGCACCTATACAAAAGTATAACATTTTAGAATATTTTAAATTGTGTACATTTTGGACCACTTTAGGAAAGGTCATCAAATTTCAGAGTAAAATACATTTGGGGTGTTTTTACAGCTGCCAAATGTCAAAACGGGTCAAATGTGCTAGTGGCTATGAGCAGGGGTTAAAGTGGGCCGGAGTGCTCCGGAGCTGCGCTCCGCCACCTTAGTCAAGTAAAGAAATAATTCAATTCAAACTGACAGTAGTGCTGCGGACTACAGATCATTTTCAATTACAGCCTGCGTGGCTCTCTCAAAAGCACCGAGATGCTCAACAAATCAGAACGCAACATCAGCCTCTGCTGGCCCTGCCTTCGTTACCACGCGGTGATAGAGATTTTAATTATGCAGCCCATACATCAATGGAGAGAGTAGACAGGAGTCCAGGATGTCTTGCATTGAAAAGGTTTATTTACTTGTACAAGGAGAAATGAATGCATGATCAGTACACGTTATGTTCTGATGCTCCCTTCAATTCTGAAGTTTCTGTCTTCCGGGGATAGACTTTAAATCAAACAGATAATACCACAGGTTGAGCCATGCCCAAATATGGGCAGATCCAACACATCTACAATATACAGAATTTAGTCTACTGGTCTATAGACAAAACATTGCTTAGACCTCACTCAGGACCTTTGTCCTCCATCCAACACTATATCAAACCTCTGACTCCAGTTACCTTTACCCCATTCAGGGAAAACAGTCAAACACATATCTGACCTTGGCTGCTATAGCAACACTATCAGAATGCCTCCTGTTTTCCCCAAAAAGAGCAGACTCACTGCTTACCACTATCTCAAGGGGAGACAGCGTCTAAACCCAATATTTGGTGTGGCCTTGCTATGACCGCAAAGCCTAGTTTGACCCAGTGCATATTAGTTATGGAAAATTCCCTAACACGCGGCATCCTCCAACCACAGTGTTATCCTAGCTATATCGTATATTTCATTTGAGTGAGTGCATTGATTCACGGACTAATCCGAGAGAAATTGCTAGTGTTTGAAACGGGTTTTAAGCCAAAGTAAGTGGATTAAGTTAAATTGACATCTATGGTGAAGTTTGGTTATATTCAACAATTCAAACAGAATAAGAAGATTTGAAATTTAAAAATGGCTATCTGCTGTAGATTATGTGCAGCAGAACGCTGACCAGGCTGCTTACTGCTTAGCACCTTGCTTGTAATGGAAAAACGGTTAGCCCAACTTAAAGCAATGATGATCTGCCCATGTGATTGTCTGTGTGTGCTGCTGTTACCATGTGTCTGTTAGTACTGTAAGCCTGTGTCCTCAATACATAGCACTTCTCCAACAACTGATTTTCTAAGACACAGATTGTACTTTCAAAAGTTTAGTCAGAGTGTGATTTGAGGATGATTTAGATTGTTGCATAACAGTATTGATAAACCAGAACACACAAGACTGCAGCTTAGTGAACTCCCTTGATACATATAGCCATAATTTTGCATTGGACATCAGAACATTTGGAAAGTATCCTAGAATATAGTTCATGTGTGCAGTGTAAGGAGGACAGTGTCCTGAAATTGCAAAAAAGATACATTACATACATTTCTGATACTTGTTTATTTTGTTAATTATGTAATGGTTTTGATTTACTGTTTTAGAAAATGGAAATTGTTTGCAGAATTGTGTGAATTGTGTAAGTGGACTGTCTATAATTTCTGGCAGCATCCCCAGCAGACTGCATTTATATTCAAGCAGACACACACAGTCCACCTCACCTCTGTGCGAGCGCTACAAAAAAAACATCAAAAGCCTCTTTTGTAATCAGCGAGGAGTGCTGGTCATTATTTCCCATCACAACTGCTGTTAAACATCCTCACAAATCATTGTAAATATCATGCCAAGCACCACTCCCCCCCCCCCCCCCCCCCCCCCCCCCCACACTGTAGCTGAACCAGCAAGATACTGTAAGTCTGTACAAAATTCAATATGTATAGACACTCTGTGGATTCAGATTTTATGCTGAGTGCACGGTCACAGTAATTGGCTGAGGGACTCCTGAGACACAAAGACAGACGTAAATAAATAAATAAAGGAAGCGATAAATAAATAACTGCCAACAGCAGTGCCAAGACATGCTCAGAGGGCAGAGGCAGTGATGCTGGGGACAGCAGCAGCATCACACTGTCATGCTTTATCATTATTTCAAATAATCACACACTCGGACAGATTCATTGGGTGGACACAAATCTGTAAATGTTACATTCGCTTTGTTTCTATCAGGAAATTTCACATCATCATAAATTAGGCATAATCCTCATATCACATCTAATTACCACTAACTGTTTTTGCTGCATCTCAATACACTCTTTTGTACTAGGGCTGCATCACTGACGCTTATTAAACTCAAACCAGACTGTTGCCATCCAAATTTGCAGCAAAACAACATTACAAGGTGTGAAAAACTTTTACAAAGCTTGAGACAAATTCACATTTTGGAAAATTTACATATCATACCACAAAATTACTTGAGTTACATACAATACACGTTAAATGTCACAGAACAATCATCTATGTTTGTATTTGTTGTGTGTAATTTAGTCCATTTAATGGTTTAATTTGCATTGCAGTTGGTTCATTCATGAGTTAAGCGTTGTATAAATTCTGCCACCAGATGGGGCTGTAGAGTCAGTTAGGAATGAGTTGTGGAAGCGTCAAGAGAAGAAGAAAATTCCGTTCAGTGATTTTCACGTGTATATGTCTATGGTATGGCTTGGCAATATATTGATATAATATTGATATAGTGATATGAGACTAGATATCGTCTTAGAATTTGGATATCGTAATATAGCATAGGTGTTTTTATCCTGGTGTTCTAGCTGTTCTATTATCATTATTCTGCCTCCCTACGTTTAACTGACTGGTTATTTTGGTATACTGTAATATCATGATGTGGCGTAAGAGTTGTCTTTTCCTGGTTTTAAAGGTAATTTTCTGAACTTACCAGATTGTTCCAGAGCTCTTCTATTATTTGCATTTTACCCACTTAGTCATTATATCCACATTACTGATTATTATTTTTAAATCGCATTGTGTAAATATTGTTTGAAGGCACCAACAGTCATCCCTACAATATTGTTGTGATATTGATATTGAGGTATTCGGTCCAAAATATTGTGATATTTGATTTCATCCATATCACCCAGCCCTAGTCTATTGGCTTTACATAGCATTAGAGTAGCAGCTAGTTAATTTAGCAGCTGAGAAAACTTTATCACTTCCGCGTCACTTCCAGTATTTGGTACATTCCCTTTCCGTGAAGATTATGTCATTTGTAAAAGTGTTTTGCTCATGTCATTTTGTTGTATGATATGTAAAAATGTTTTACAAAGTGTACATTTATCTCAAGCTTTGTAAAAGTGTTTCACACTTTATAATGTTGTTTTGCACTTCCCAGCCACCGTATATTGGAGTATATTTGACATGTGGCTGAAACCACAGTGTGATGGAGGCAGCAGATGGATCATTGTCTGCATCTTCCAGCCATCTGTGGCTCCAGGTTTTATCGCTTTTTGTTCTGTTCATAGTAGAATTGCACAAAGTAACGCTGCCTTTTTTCTCTATTTGTCAGCATTGTTGCATGAAATGTATTAGAATTGTCTCAGGACTAAAGCGACTGGGTGTTTCTGTGCTTCTGTTCAGTGTGAGCAACACATCACAGATGCTTAATTAATTGATTGTACAGTGTGAGCATAAAAGCTGCAGGTTCTGCTCATGCAGAACATGTAAAGAAATCCATGTTTCATTTACCTTTACGTGAGTAACTGTTGTACAAATGAAAACTGCTGGAATTTAAGATATAAAATACACAAGGTCTTTACTGTCCCCAGAGTCTAAACGTAGCATTCAGTTAGGGTTAGGAACTGGACTTTTACATTTAGTCTTAAAATGTTTGTTTACCACTGACCTTTTATTATATTTTATTATGAATTTAGGACCACGCATTCCTATATCTCACTGCACTGTAGTTTGTCCTCTTAATTTATTTGCCTTGAACTACTTTTGTGTCTTAATGCATTTTCATATCTTTTACATCACTTTGCATCACTGTACAAATGCATTGCTGTTTAAAGGTGCAATACAGATAAACTCACCCTGCTGTTTGAAATAACCAACCTGAATCTTGATGCCTCTAGATAGCCCATAGATTCATTCAACTCTAGTTACACTAATTGTAGTTCCACTACAACTCTAATTCCCCCCGTCATTCATGGCCCCTCTGCAGTGCCTGTATGCCTCCCTAGAGGGGACCGCACCACAGTTTAACCTTTGTGTCGTCCTCCCGGGACAAATTGACCCCGTCTGTTTTGACTGTTCCTTCTTTCCTCACTTCCTTCCTTCCATCTGTCCTTCCTCCTTCCCTCATTCTCTCTTTCTTTCCTTCCTCTCTTTTTCCTCTCTTCCTTATTTCCACCCTCCCTCCTTCTCTCTTTCTTTCCTCCCTCCTTCCTTCCTTCCTCTCTCCTTTCCTCCTTCTTCCTTCCTCCTTTCCTTCCTTCCTCCCTCCCTCCCTCCTTTCCTTCCTTCTTCCTCCCTTCCTCCCTTTCTTCCTTCCTTCCTTCTTCCTCCTTTCCTTCCTTCCTTCCTCCCTCCCTCCCTCCTTTCCTTCCTTCTTCCTCCCTTCCTCCCTTTCTTTCTTCCTTCCTTCTTCCTCCCGTTCCTTCCTTCCTCCCTCCTTTCCTTCCTTCTTCCTCCCTTCCTTTCTTCCTTCCTTCCTCCCTCCCTCTTTTCCTTCCTTCTTCCTCCCTCCTTTCCTTCCTTCCTTCTTCCTCCCTTCCTTCCTTGACTCGAGGACAACAGGAGGGTTAAGAGACACACAGTAACATGTAGGAATCCCCAAACTGTGTGTGTAGCAAATAACAGGTGTTAATCAACACCAGTTGCTTAAATGTGAAGATTGGCTCCTTTTCTCTGTCTCCTATCATTGTAAATGATATGTCTTTGGGTATTCTTGTTATTCCCAGAGTAAATTCGACATTTTAGTGCACATTTAGTAATTTGTGAACTTTTGTCATGAACCCTATAGGCTGATTATCTTGTTTTTCTTCTGTTTACTCCTAAAAACTCATTAAAACAATTAAAAAGAGCATCAAAATGCAGCAGAACCACATATATCGTCTCTATTCTGACAGTATTTTCAGGATCAAAGTCTCTCCTAACCATCTGGATGAAAAAAATATCCCTTATGCTGCACAATAAAAGAGATTTTTAAAATGTTTTCCAAAGTGCAACTCTGTTTTGTATCCAGGTAGCTGGTATAATGCCATCTTTGTTAAAGGAGTGTTTGAGTTTTATGAAAATACCGTCAGAACAGTGATAAGTGTTTTTATAAATGAACGAAACCTTCTTGATTTTTCAAACATCGGTAGTTTAGAATTCAGTGGTTACTTCTATGACTCCAATGTATGCTGTTACATGAGAGGCACACTGTGGCTAGGAGGAAGTTCAGTGTTTGTGTCACTGTCGATGATCTGATGCCAGGTTTCATCTGATTGACAGATGAGAAGAGGCTGACCTGTAGGACAGCAGTCATCATGAAATATGCATGTGGCTGTTACATGCAGGAGGGTTCAGAGTCAGAGAGGAGTGTGTGTGCTGACAGGTTAACAGAATCACAGAGCAGCTATGTTTGAGAATAATGGCAGGAATGGAACTTTTTCTCTTCCACGTGGTTGAGCAAACCGCTGACAGTTTCATAACATGTACTGTACCTGCTGTTCAGAAAAACAATGATCATTAGGCGATGAACAGGACCCAAAACTGAAGTCAGTTGTTTTCAGAAGTCCATATATAAAACATGAGAATTTGAAAAAAAAAGGTGTTTTTTCCTACCCAGCAGTCACATAGCCTCACTTTGCAACACTGACATGGCTTGTTGTGCATTATGCCATTGTACTTTTCAGTTGGGTTTAACAATAAGGAGATACTTGTTATCTTAGCCCAGAGTCACCATATCATCCTAAGTATCTGGACTTTGAAAAGACATTGTATGTTTCATAAATTTGTGAGTTTTCTTTCTTGTAAATTTTCAACTTTATAAAATAAGAGAACATCCACGTTATGTTTCTTATAAATTTATGATTTTTTTTTCTCCCGGGTTTGCGACTTTAATTTTATGAGTTTCATTTTGTATCTGGACAGAGACAGAGAATCAGTAATCATAATTGGGCTCCACTGTATCTTATTGAATATCGTCCACGAGCTGTATGGTACATTGGTAGAGGTTATTTATTTGTCTAGTTGAATATTGGTGTACTCATTAATGTAACTCATTCATTCTTAACAATTCATCAAGTTTGAGATTAAGTATGTTAGATGCCCTTTGATTTATTGAATTTTTTTACCATTGTTTTTGGGGTAGTTGTGCAAAGCCATGCTAGAACCACTTGAGCTGGGATGCTGCCAGTGTTCTTACATTACACAGCATGGCCAGGTAAAAGAAGGAGATTTTTTTGTGTTTGTTTGTATGTTTGTTTTTTACCTGCTGGGGGTGTGCTGTGCTCTTCAGACATCATCATTACATGCCCTTAGCATACTTATGGCCGAGTTCTGCCTGCTCTATGCAATCTAGCTCAGCATGTGTTACCTACTGCTAAGAATATTGAAGTTACTGTAAATTAGTACCTCATTCTCAAGACCAATGGTAAAAGGCTAGCTCAGTCAGGGTGTATTTTGTTGGTGTTGTTGGTGTTGGTGTTGTTGTTGTTGTTGTTGTTGTTGTGGCTTTTTCACTTGAGAAAATCTTCAGAGTGATTTGTGCTTTTACCAAGTGCAATATATTAATATTAATATATTAATATTTTAAACACTTCAAAATGATCAATACACAATGAGCATACAGGAACTGATATGCACTTATATTTTTATACCTTACATATTTTATGTATTAATGTATTTTATGTATTTTAAGAATGATTTTCCAGTTATTGTTGAACAAAAGAAAAATGTTTCCACAATGGTGGACAATAAAGCTTTATTCTATTCTATTGTATTCTATTCTACTCTATTCTGTTACATTTTATTCTATTCTAGATTGTTGGATCTGGATTGTTGTAATACAGTGTTTGGATGACTTGGCCAAATATGACTGTATGGCTTCATGGTGTCCAAAACGCAGCTGCCAAACTTTTAACCAAATCATCTCTTTATATTATTTTTTTTTACTGTATGGCTTTTTCTTAAGAATTTCATCTCTTACTAATTTTACCTGTTACTTTTATCTTACTTTATCTTTTTTAAACTGATTTATTTGTTATTTATAGACTGATTTGCATGTGATAGTTTTTTCTACTTTCTTTTATTTGTCCTTATTTGTGAATAACTTTCTAACAGTAGTTTTGAAAGGTCCTATTTAAATAAAGTTAATAATAGCATCAGATTGTTTGACATTTAAAAACATTGAACATCAGGAAAGTACAAACAGTAACACAGGAGAGAAACTAAACTTCAAACTGCAGATTCAG
The DNA here is from genome assembly GCF_963691925.1 of Scomber scombrus. Lineage (NCBI taxonomy): Eukaryota > Metazoa > Chordata > Actinopteri > Scombriformes > Scombridae > Scomber > Scomber scombrus. The sequence continues at coordinate 2,232,248 of NC_084980.1, forward strand.
CTCTAAAAGGAGACTTTTAGAAACATTGTTCTCTCTGGTCTCCAGCACTGATACAAACTTAGTCTTGCAACACACTGTTCGTCATCAAAAACACATGCCAAAATCATATTCTTTGAATTCTCGTCCGCATTTAACACAATTAAGCCTAACATTCTGGCTCAGAGACTGGCTGAGGACTTCGCAGTTGACGGAGGTCTGATCCTCTGGCTGCTTGAGTTCATGAGTCAAAGAGTCCAAAACTATTACCAACACAGGCTCTCCACAAGGTTGTGTTTTGTCTCCTTTGTTGTTTATTCTATATACCAACTATTGCACCAGCTGTCACCCTGGGGGGGGGATTGATCCAGATTGCTTAATAAAGCAGTGAAAACTTTAGCAGACTTAAAACACACACTATTTTACTGCCTTTGAATTATTACCCTCTGGCAGTAGGTAACGCTACCCAGCCATATCAAGAAATAGGACAAAACAGTCATTTATTCCACAAGTGATTAGCCACTTAAATAAACACCTGAAAAGTATTGGCAGGCCTTAATTTATATCTGGGTCTCTGTTCTGCAGGTTTGAAAAGTGGCAACCCTTCAATCCCTCTGAAAAATGAGAATATCTTTTATGTATTTATTGTATTTATTTCCTCTTAGTCTGAAGGCTTCGTATGGGCTGATGCTATGTGTCTGTTGTTTTAACTTAGTTTCTTTTTGTTCTTTTTTTCTATTCTTCGTGTCTTGTTTTGTGTCTCATGTTTATTTTGTTTAGTTTAGTGCAGGGGTCAGCAATTAGGTTCAACCAGGGGCCAGATTTTTTTAAGCACTGTTTATGTGGTGGGCACAGTGAAATGTTTTTGTTTGTTTGTATAACAGTTTTAAGGTTTTTTCAGAGGGCAATTGTTATGGTAGGACAAATGATATTACATACCTGTGTAAGTGTATATAAGGGTATATATAAGTTCATATTCATTGGGATTTCCATGTGTTTCCATCGTTATCTACTGTAGATTTATTAAGAGTCAAGATTTGATGTCGTCTATTGTTATAAAAGGGAAAACTTCATGAGGGGGCCATATATTATTGTTGGACAGGCATATTTGGCCTGTGGGCCACTATTTGCCTACCACTGCTGTAGTCTGTTTCATCACAGGTTGCTTGGCTCGGCACAGCTGAAGCGGACCAACTCATGGTAAAAACCCTAAGATCCAAATGAGTGGTCATGCGGGATTGATGGCTGTTGATGAGAAAGATTCCCATAATCATGGTTGAAATACTGTGATAGTGATATGACTGTTTAAAAATTGACAAAATTAGATTAATGTTGGGTTTAATTACATTGAACAATAGACACTGGCTTTTGTCACTACAACAAAGATGCTGATGACTACCAAGCCAGTATGTCCATGTGGGCCCCACATGGGTTAAATGCTGGCCATGTAGGTACTGAGTGGGCATGGGCTTGAACTGGGCAAATTATGCGGGTCCCATATGGTTTCCATAACATGGGCCCCACATGTGAAGCCCACGAGCCCCATAAAGGATGTAAGTGGGAATGGGCATAAACATGGGTAAATTCTATGGACCCCATATTGTCTCAGAAACATGGGCCCATGTGGGATGGCTAAATGGGCCCCATTTAAGGTCCATTCTGATCCCACTTAGACCGGACATGGGTATCATCCAGTTGAGCCCCACCTGAAACACAGTCAGAACCCACTTGAAGCACACATGGGCGAACACAGGTGGGGCCACCATGGAAACAGCAGACAAACCCACCTGGGACCGATATTTGCAGCCCAAATGTAACCCTTATGGGGCCCACATGGACATGCTGGCTGGGTATTTACAATACAACTAGATAAAGGGTTGTGATTTCTGACACAAATTCGACAATTGTGTGGCAAGACTTTTTGTATTTGTTTTTAACCTTTTATTTGGTAGGAATGTTTTATGTAAAATGGTTCTTTGTTTTAAGGCCTTATTGAATGGGCGGCCTTAAGAACAAACCTTGACACACTAATAGTACTCCTTTTTGACTTCATCATCATCAGACTTTAGGAGGAAACTTGATTGACCTGGCTACACGGTCACTGTATGGGTCTAAGCTCTGTAGGGGTTTGATCTCAGTTCAGATATGTTCAGCTTCAAATCATTTTAAAACTGAACTCTGCAGGTCAGACTTGTCCTGATACAAAGAGGATCCAATCTAAAGACTAAAACATTAACAGCCTTTTCAACCCCCCCAAAAAAGTAAAAGAAAATTATAGGAAGAATGAGCAAGGAGTGGATGAAAAAAGGAGATCAAAAGAGAGTAATGGAGAAAAAGAAGAGGGAGAAGGAGAAGGAGATGTCCCACTGAGAGAGAGCAGAGAGGTTGGGAAATAAGTGAGAGATGAGGGCGATAGGAGCAAAATGTTGAGAGATGGAGGCAGAGAGAGAGATGAAAGAAACTCAAAGAGAGAGAGGGAGAGAGAGAGAGAGAGAGAGAGAGAGAGAGCGAGAGAGAGGCAGTGAGAAAAAAAGAAAAAGAGGGTAGGGAGACTGGAATTGAAACACCTGATTGAAGCAGGTGCTCATAACTATTTTTTACAAAGTCCTGCACTGGAACATGCCTGGTTTAGTTGACATGCAAGTAAAACAGGCATGTTCTAAAACTGCTATTAATGAAATGATCTTGATTCTGCCTTCACTGTGCTCATATCACAATGTGCAAATTAGGCATGCAGGGCAGCAGACTACTTGTCGACAAACATGGTGCAAATCAGGGCAAACGAATCAATGCAGGATACTCTGGAGGAACTTGCTATGCGGTGCAAGGCAAGAGTCATGTAACAGCAGCTCAGTATCCCAGAAATGACGTCCATATTGGAGGATTCTGCACCTCGCAATTTACGCCTGATGCCAGCTTTCAGTGTCAGTGCAGGATGTACTGTGTCCTTCATGTAGTGAGGTGGAGGATGTGAAGGTTGGCGTGATGGATGGACATGAGCTGCATCTAACTTTCATATGGAAGATGAAGTTTGTTCTCCGGCACAGAAGGATCTGTAGTTAACGTTTCCTTTTTATTACGCTTAATCCTACAACACTGGACGGGGCCTTTATTTTTCTTATTGACAGAGAGAACCAGGGGCCTATTTTATCTTGTGGGAGTGCACAGTCTTGTGTTTAAATCATGAATATGCTCATTTCTACGCATTGGACCAAATCAATTTCTTCTAGTCCTTCACTTCTGACCAGATGGAGCAACAAACCCACAGGGATACCCAGGGAAAATGGTATGTAACAGGTAAATCACAGAAACACAAACCAAATCTATATTGAACTACTTAACAATGGATAGATTGAAACCAAGCCAGCATGTCCATGTGGGCCCCATAAGGGTTAAATTTGGGCTGCAAATATGGGTGGAAACTGCAGACAAACCCATGTTTGCCCATGTGGGGTCTAAGTGGGATCAGAATGGACGCCCATTTAGCCAGCCCACATGGGCTTCACATGTAGGGTCCATGTTTCTGAAACAATATGGGGCCCATACAATTTGCCCTGTTTATGCCCATGCCCACTTATTCCACTTACATCCCTTATGAATCTCATACAGTCAGCCCACATGGGCTTCACATGTGGGGCCCATGTTACTGAAACCATGTGGGACCAACAAAACTTGACCCGTTCAAGCTCATGCCCACTCAGTAGCCACATAGCCCGCATTTAACCCATATGGGGCCCACATGGACATGTTGGATGGGAAAAACTATTGTTCCTGAAAAAGTGCATTTACATTGTTGTTTAGGAAACTGGGTAATATTTGAAATTATAGAAAATCATTAATGTAATTTTCCTCTTCTAGATCACCACTAAACATGTGTAGATTAATGTGTGGGATGCAGAGGATGTGTTGACAACATAAACACTCTAAAATAATAACAAACTGTTGCCTCAAATTGTAATTTGGCATTTGTCATTTGTTTCACTTTACACTTATGGGCCGTGTTGCTGCACTATACACATTCTGTTGCAACTATTCAAAACTACTACTACTAAAAAAGATCATTTATAACTTAACAATTAAAGTGACTCATCTTCCGTCACCAGTCTTCAAACTGTATCTTTATCTTTGGACAACCACTTGTGAAATTGTCAAGTATAAGAGTTTGATTTATCAGATGTTTTATTATGACTGGAGAGGTCTCAGGTTCTCAGCTCTATTGAGTAGTTTTCCAATACATTTACAGATGAAGCCACTAGAAATTTCCCCTGTTTCCGTGATGGCTCCTTGACCGCCCCTTGATAGGTCCTTGACTGGCCGATAATGGAAGCAGGGGGGAAATGCGATGACGTGTCAATGAGGCCCCGACTGGAAACGCCCCTAAACTGCCTGAGTGAAAACCAGTTGCAATGCTTCATTTTTCCACGGGGAGGCGCAGGTATTAGTGCAGGAGACCCGAGTTAGTTTTACACACTAATATAACTTGTATTTACTTCTATTCTTCTTCATAAAGTAGCCTTATACTATATGTTGTTGTTATTGTCACTGTATCGTCACTATGTGTCTGTGTAATGCTGCTGCTACACTATAATTTCCCAGCTTGGGATCAATAACGTATATCTATCTATCTATCTATCTATCTAATGAAGGGTGCAATATAGTTCAATCCATTAGAAGGATGCAATTGAAGCTGCTGTGCGCCGGTAAAACACAACACAGCCGATCAATTAACAAAACGCACTATGATTAAAAAGTGCAAGCTTGTTATTCTGAGTCATGCTTGTGTAGTATGCAGTACTAGATACTAGTGTAAAAAAGACTCTAGTAAAAGCAGACGTCCTGATTCAACTCTTTACTCCAGTAAAAGTAAGACTTAGTTTAATGACTTAGAAGTCGCCAAATGACTTACTTTAACGAATTTCGTTAGTTTATATAATGCAGATTTGTAAAATATTACTTTTATGAAGGTCACAGTCACTGACAATAAACTTAGCATTTCATAATTGTGGTAGCAGCGGTGCAGCAGATGTAATGAAGTCCACGCAGCACGCTGGATGCTAACTAATATTAAGCCTTTAGCCTTTTCATTATAATGTCCATGGACATAAACTGAGTTAATTCATTAGAAGGATGCAATTGAAGATACCGTACATTTTACAGGACCTCTGACAAATCATTGTCACTGTCAAACCAAGAAATAGCCCATGTGACATACCCTGTCTAGTGATTTAAAACAGGACGCGCTATTTACTGTAATACATAGTATTTCAATGGACGGTGTAAATAATGTAAATAATGTCACGACTATTTTACTACATATTTCTTACTATTATTGTTCTTATAGTTTTTTGTTTGTTCGTTTGTTTTTTTGTATTTATTATTTATTGTTCTTTATTCTTTTCTTATTGCTGCTATTATATTCTGACACTGATACTGGGTTTCCGTTATCCGGTAATTACAAAGTCAAAAGTCAAAATGAAATGAATGACGTTGGCGCACAACGGGTTATGAATGGAGGGGGATCTCCCACTCGAGGCACCCCCCGACACGTCACTTTCTCGTAGCCAATCGTAAGCCCTGTTGAGACCGACTGGTTTACACAATCCTTCTCCTGTCGGATTACCTCCGAAATCATCATCCAGCGTGTCATTGTCAAAAGAAAGTAAAATAGATCAAACTTTGAACTCGCTTGAGAAAACACGTCTCTGTCCGTGCAGCTAACATTAACCTCAGCTCCAGTGAGTCTGTTCAATACTTTTATTTTATTGGCAATATGTTATAAAACATAATTGTTAAAATAATTTGATCATAATGAGAGCAGGCGTAATAGAGCCGTGGGAGGAAAAATTCAAAGGATTCGCAGTTTGCCAGGAGACATGCACAGGTGTGGGGGGAGGGGGGCATTCGCTTTGAAAGACAATGCAACAGGCTCCCAACCATCCCCCCAAACCCATCATCACCCCGCCAAATCCGCACCCCTTCTCAGAAAGTACTGTAGTTGCAACGGCCATGAACACTCTTGCGTGATTTGTGTGGCAATGGAACCAAATAGCCCATTAAGCCCAAACAAAAAGTTAAGCAATGATAATGCTAATAAAGTGGATGGGCTTACCTGACTTACAGCATGCACTGAATAGACCGGGGTTGGCTTGCACATTTTTCAACAATTCTACAATTCACAAATTAGCAGACGCTGAACTACTCATTCTCAGCTTTAGCACTCTGGCATAATTTGTGTGAGAATATTCAAACCAGCATCAAATGAAAGGTTAATCATCCTGTAAATTCCTTGTTTTTACGTTTGTTTCTAATTTCTCACTGTCAAATGTTTATTTTCATATAAATAAAGCTGCGTTGCCTTGTCTTGCCTTGCCTAAAATCAAATACAGTCGTTTACGTTTTTCCATTTCGTATAATTGATCTGAGCCTAAAATTGAAATATGAAAAGCAATTTGTCTTTCTTTTTTGTGTTAGATTCAAAACAAATAACAAAATAATCAGTCAGTAGGCTATTTAATTTTTTGATTTGAAAATGTGTTCCGATTTTTTGCAGTATGAACTCTTGCCAAATCCTGTCACGCACACTTTGTTTCTCTTTCTAGCACAAACATCCCATTCATTTTCCTTTCTTCACTGCTAAACAATAAAAACACTCTTAAAATACTCTACAGGCAAACACACTTCCTGTTAACCAAGAGAACATCATTAAACACACATTAAACTCATGGCTCATAGCAGAGAACCATAGAATTATCGGTCAAGATTTGATTTCCATCATTTAACAACCTGAAGGTTGTAAAGTCAGTTATTTTCGGGTTGTATGCATTGACTTAACAAAGTTATGAAAATCCAGCAGAGTTTTTCCGCTGAAAACATTGTCAATAAGTAACTGCTGCTGCAAAGACTCGAACCCAGGTCTCCCGCACTAATGACGGATACGCTGCCGTTACGCCACCGCTCCGGTCCCACGTTATAACGTGTCTAACTGAGCAACTTACGCTTGTATGCATTCACTGAGGAAAGATTATGAAAATATAATACAACTTTCCCGCCAGAAATGTCTTTAGAACAAACATAAGATATGAAACCTTTCTAAATTCGCCCTTTTCTGTTGGCGTGGAAGATGAATACCCGCCATGTTTTCACGTTGTTATAGGCTACGTGTAGGGTGCAAATAGACACTCCGCATTTTTTATTCAAGATAGTCATGTATCTGTGTCTGCAAATTGTTTGCTCAGTCATGGTCTTCCTTGAAATTTAAAATATTTTTTCTAAGTTGTGGTGCGTGCATATAAAAAGTCAGTGGGTTACGTTAGGTAGTAATTAAGTTTACTGGTTCGGATGACCAGTAAAAATTCATAGAATATGTGGGCTATTCTGTGACAGAAGCGCCATCACCTGGTCATACCCTGTATTACAATGAATAGGTGGGTTTACAGGAAAAGATAGACACGCCCAGGAGAAGGAGGGGGTTGCTGAGTCGGCTGGCAGCTGGCTGGGAGTCAGCTGCCATTCAGCTGGCTTTCAGCTTGAACGGGAACTTTCAAGGGGCTTCATCTGTAGAAGTAACCACAGCAACAATTTTACTCCCAGTTAATACAGACATTGGCTCAGTTAATATAAACTAATGAATCACTTCTAATTTAGTCACATTTGCTTAAACTAATTATACTGCAACAGATGAAGTGAGTAGATAGTGAAAACATTACAGAACATTAAAATACAGTGATGAACTATAGCTCTGGACACTGGGCTTTCAACAGGACTACATGTAGCAATGAAAAAAAACGTTCAGAAAGAGATGTTGACCATATTTGGCAACACTCCACACACCAGGTTTACATTTAGAGATTTTTTTAAGCATGCATTGATTATGAGGCCCCAGAACCCAGAACCTTATACATAGTTCCACCTTTGCACACCTGGCCCGATATTCTTTAATAAATTATTTGATATTTTCTGGAAAGGTAAAACAGCAAGAATTACAATGAACTTTGTATAGTATATTAAGTTATACTGTAAAGTTAACCTAAGCATCAAAAGGAGGCAGCTGAGGTGGTTTGAGCACCTGGTCAGGATGCATCCTGGACACCTTACTTTAGAGGTGTTCCAGGCACGTCCGACTGGGAGGAGACCCCGGGGAGACCCAGAATACCCTGGAGGGATTACATATTTCTCCTGGCCTTGGAACACCTTGGGATCCCCAAGGAGGAGCTGTTGCTGGGGATAAGGATGTTTGGGTTCCATTGCTCAGCCTAATACCACCGCGATCCGGCCCCGGATCAGCGGCAGAAACTGGATTGATGGATGGATGAATGTAAAGTTATATTTTGATCAAGGCTCATGTACATGGTGCAAAATGATATGGCCTCATGGATGAATTAATTGGTTTACCATTGACACATTGTCTCACTTGTTACTGTTCAGTCTGGCAACTCAAGATTTCAAGAAATAGTAGAAAAGAAATCCACAACATTTACAGTATATGACATGAACATAAATGTGTTAATTGGATGTTTATTGCCTGCCACGATCTTCAACATTAAGTTTCTTAAGTTGCCTTAATTGTTTTAAGACCTAATTATAACTGTGCATGTAAATAAGTTCAATGACTTAAGTTTTATTTGAGATATTCATGTGAGTCTACCTATAATTATACTGAGTTGTGTTAAAAGCCATAAAATGTACTGTAACTTCTTGGGGGGGGGGGGGGGGAACCCTCCCCCGTCTTTACAGTCTCTTTGATTTTGTGCCCAGTGGGTTCATTGACATTTCAAAATGCCCAATGGAGACAAGTGTCCTGCTTTTTAATTCTGTAAGTTCTGTACATCACAGAAGAGCAACAATTACCTTTCAGAATTGTATGTGTATAGTCTGTAAGAGTAGATGACAGTCATTTAGACCTGTCTAGGTGAATTCCCACCGCTGACCCATCAGAGAAGCTGAAAGCTTCTACACTCATCAGTGGTAGAAAAGAGAACAGCCTGTTACATCATACTCAGTCAGTCAACTGCTTGAGATAGTTGAGTAGAAGTCAGAGCTGTGGTACATTTGTTTTTATTTTATTTCAGTGCACTCTTTTTATGTTCAAGAATTTGGAGACTTTTACACCAAAGCTTTCAAGACAATCAGATTTTAATCAAACTGTATGATTGAATTATTCTAGTTTATTACACCTCAGTTCTTGTATGCCTGGCTATTATTTTAGTAGGTTAACAGATAGATAGATAGATAGATAGATAGATAGATAGATAGATAGATAGATAGATAGATAGATAAATAGATTAGATAGATAGATAGATAGATAGATAGATAGATAGATAGATAGATAGATAGATAGATAGATAGATATACTTTATTGATCCCAAGCTGGGAAATTACAGTGTAGCAGCAGCATTACACGGACACATAGTGGCGATACATATACTACGATATACTAAATACGGTAACTATACATACTAAGATAGCAAAATATGAATATAAAGAATAGGCTATACATAGTGAAATAGCAAAATAGAAATAGTAAATGAAATAAAATGTAAAATGTAATGTGTAATGTACAAAAGTATATACAACATATATACTCTCCTGCGGGACCGCAGGTCTGTCTCCGGGCAGCAGTATGGGTTCACACAACGCGATCAGCTGTTCACGCGTGTAAACAATGCTCCAACTACTATTGGCAAGGTTCCCAGTTACAAAGAGTAGAAAAAGTAGTAGAAAAACGCGGAGAAGGGTAACAAAATTAAGTTTAGCCTTTGTCACAACACTTACGAACAGGTTGTGATTGATCAGAAAAACAAACGAAAAGAACGAACCGACAAATAATGAAAATTAAAAAACACTACGGGAGCTGCGGCTACAGGCAGCCACCTGGGACGGCGCCAATGTAGAACATTGGCCCAAACAGTCAGCTGTAAAAATTCATTATAGTTTAGAGGCAAACTTCTATGCTTCTCTTTGACTAACTGTACTTATCATAGCCTGTGAGTCTATAACAGATTCCATCAAGCTAGAAATGTAGTGTTTAGTCCTACCTGTGTAGCATTGTGAAGTTCGCTGATGACACCACAGTGGTGGGGCTCATCTCTGGGGGGGATGAGTCTGCCTACAGGGACGAGGTTGAGCGGCTAACAGCATGGTGCAGGGGCAACAATCTGCTCCTTAACACTGCAAAGACCAAGGAGCTCATAATAGACTACAGGAGAAAGAAAATGGACACTCCACCACTAATCATCAGCGGGGACTGTGTGGAGAGGGGGGCAGACTTCCGCTTCCTGGGAGTCCACATTGGGGAAGGTCTGACCTGGAGCGCCAACACCTCTGAGCTGTCTGTCTATCTATCTATCTATCTATCTATCTATCTATCTATCTATCTATCTATCTATCTATCTATCTATCTATCTATCTATCTATCTATCTATCTATCTATCTATCTATCTATCTATCCTAATCTACCACTATTGCATTATTGCATTGCATAGCCTAGATCCTCTTTCAATTCTTCTTTTCATTAATTAACTGGCAATGCATATATTTATTCTATTATTTGCAAAAATTGCCAATGATGAATTTGGGCCCCTCCCACTCTAACATCCTCTGCATATTCCTACCTGTCAATCATTCCTTGGAACAGAGATTTGTGCCCTTACATTCAGATATGACAGAGAATGAGTTCACCTCATCCTGTGTCATGTGTCAAGTCCTTTTTGCGAGTGGAAGTTTTTTTTTAACAACAGTATGACTCTGTACACATTGAACAGACAGCTGTCAGGTTCTTTGAGCAGCTCCTGCACCGAAATGTTGAGGGCACATACTCAGATAATCTTTAATATCATACCATTCCATAATCATGGTAGTGTTTCCACAACTGCAACAAAACCATTCTGAAGTGTTCTGTTTTTGTCTGGGGAAAAGAACTAACAAACCATATACTGGGGCAAGATTATTTTTTCATCCACCTGTCCCTTCTCCACCACTTGGCCAATCCCTACAGGGATTATTAGTGATATTTCAGATGTGCTAACACTCCCAATTTGACCTCCAAATAAAGTGGTTTAGATAATGTGGTAAGGAATCCTAGCCAGTGTTAAGAAAGGCAGAAGGAGGCAGGCTAGATTTGCTCAATGACTAAAAAAAGGTGATTTATTTAAACCTCAAATCTCCGATGACTGACACAGCAACTCCTGTAAATATGCCCTTCAATCCACTGAATAATCTAACACATTCATGTCAGTCTCTCACCCCTAAACAAGGTCTTATTTCAGTAAATATCTACAGTGAGATACTTTTTTTTGCAAGTCAACTCTATTCAATTATAATAAGCATGAGAAGCACATCAAATCTTGTTGTCCCCTATACTTAATATAACCCATGATATTATTGATGACATCAGTAAGAGCATAAAAGCAGGAAGTGTTTGGTTGCCAACCCCTGAACAGCTGTGCATCCAACAGAGTGGGGAAATCAAAGGGTCCATGAGTCCTTCTACATACAGAGAACAGAAAGACTCTGTGGACTAGTGTGGGACTTGGCAAGAATAGACAAACATGAGAATGGACTGTGTCCAAAGACTGAGATCAGTCCTTGAATTCATCACCATGACAGGATTTTTTCTTTTAGAAACACACACCAAACAGAAATCTATCATTTCAACTGTTGAGTGGTAGCAATGTACCAAAAGATCTGGTTTGCTGAAAATCCATAAAGAAGAATAGGATACCGCCCCCTTTCATTCATGGAAAGTATGGTGATATTTAAACTTAGATTAAAATGAATAAGCAATAACTGAATTTAAAGGAGCCATAGTAAGTTTTTTGTGATTATCTGTTATTTACATATTTATATCTATGCTAATTAAGCTCAATCCGAAACGTTGAGGTCAACATATGTAGTAATGACTTTTCACTTGTTCCCTGCAAGTCAAATCAATAGCCAGGGCTCCAATCTCCATTGTTGGATGTAAATACCCTGTACAGACTCAGTGTAAAACAAGATATCTATAAACAGCTAGTTAGCTATAGGGGGATTGCAGCCAACCATACAACTTTGTGAGCAACAGCTAATGATTCAAAAGCAACTTTTATATAATCATATGGCACACTAACATGGCATTTTGAACATTAATACTAAAGTGACAAGAACTGCACACACAGATGGAGTAAAGTGCATCAATAGCACCTAGTAGTGCTGCATTTTAATAGCCAAAATTATTTTATTACCCCTCATTTGCACCCTGAAAGAAAATCAGATTGTCAGACCTAAGTATTGACAGATATGCTTTACAAAAACAAAAAAAACAAAAAAAGAAGTAAAAAATCAACCAAAGAAGAAGTCCCACTAATGTGGCACCATCCCTCTCAATTGGCACCCAAGACAACTGCCCATGTGGCCTATGCCACAGGACACCCCTGCCAGCTAGTAATAGTTCCTGAGAGGTTGGGTTGGTTTTAGTTCTATCTTAAAACACACCAAATACACAAAACATTGAATATACCCCTTGCACATAGTGATGCAAATTTGACAGGATCTGCCAATCAGCCAGAAGGAAATTAATCCCATATGTAGAGAGTATCCACCCACAGGGTAGAAATGTGATTGTAATAGAAATATTGGCAGTTAGAAATGTTTTTAATCCTTGTAGGAAATTCAATTTAACTATGGGAAGATATGTCATCGCCTGAACATAGTATTTTGTTTATTGTGAATTGTTTTTAATTGTTTTTTCTAATGCACCTCAATGCCACCATGCTGTCACTGTAACAGGCCTGTAACCCCTCTAGTTGGAAGTGTAAGTGATGTTTATCTGTACAAAAGGATAACCAAGCACTCAGAGACCGAACCCTATTATTTTGAAGTGTCAATATGAAAGATTGAGGCCATATGCCTACATAAACTTTATGAAACCATCTCAGCTTTGTTGTATCTCAACACCATTGTTTTCTTTAATCCCTAAGGCTGACTGCCATGGAGAGAATTATTCCTTGGACCAACTGTCTTCATTTTCTAACTACCCTGTTCTCGTGAGCTTGTGACTGCAACTATGTATTGTATTGCCTCATTTGAAATTATTAGCACATACCCTACAAGCCTTACTGACTGAAATAGTCAGGAATGGTATCTGGCTCGTGCTAATCAGGTGAAAACATGATACAATCGATAATTATTTTGATGCACTTGGACACTGGGATATATTACTAGGCTGTATACTGGTGTCAGTATGGTGTAGCTATGGTGCCTTTGTGTGTAGGCTTTGTAGCATGCAGTAGGCCAAGCCATAGTTGGTGTACATCTCTGTTGTGATTGTGATACTAACAGGTCAAATCTGGACTGTGGCAACTCCCTCCTTACTAGAGCTCCTGTGTCTGTCACTGTTAGGGAATTTTCCATTATTAATATGCACTGTTCGTGACGCCAATTGTTAGAGATTTTAATTATACAGCCCATACGTCAGTGGAGAGAGTAGACAGGAGTCCAGGATGTCTTGCATTGAAAAGGTTTATTTACTTGTACAAGGAGAGATGAATGCATGATCAGTGCATGTTGTGTTCTGATGCTCCCTTCAATTCTGAAGTTTCTGTCTTCCGGGGATAGACTTTAAATCAAACAGATAATACCACAGGTTGAGCCATGCTCAAATATGGGCAGATCCAACACATCTACAATATACAGAGTTTAGTCTACTGGTCTATAGACAAAACATTGCTTAGACCTCACTCAGGACCTTTGTCCTCCATCCAACACGTTATCAAACCTCTGACTCCAGTTACCTTTACCCCATTCAGGGAAAACAGTCAAACACATATCTGACCTCTGCTGCTATAGCAACACTATCAGAATGCCTCCTGTGTCCCCAAAAGGAGCAGACTCACTGCTTACCACTATCTCAAGGGGAGACAGTGTCTAAACCCAACATTAGGTGTGGCCTTGCTATGACCACAAAGCCTAGTTTGACCCAGTGCATATTAATGATGGAAAATTCCCAACAGTCACCAGTTGCTTAAATCGAACTAAGAATGCTTCTGCCTGTCTGGTGTTGTCAAGTTTCCCCACACCATTCTGCTTCTCTGTTGCAGCTCACATCCTGATCAAGGCTCTGGTGCTGTCACAGTAAACCTGTGGAATGATAGTAATGCAAGACAATGTGGTATTTTGGTCTTTGTACTTTACTCTGCAGAAAATAATTATCTCTATAACAACAGAGAAAGACAAGTTAAGTGACTGTGGGATTTATTGATACAATTACACCATGGATCACTGGGTTACTATACCAATGGCATACTGTAAATGCTGATTCTTTTGGAAGTTCAGGCAGGAAGTTTAGGAAAAGAAAATTAAAGGAAACTGAATCCATGTTAATGTCTGTGAAGAGGTCTAGTATAGTATAGTATTAGTTGTTTAATTGGGAGGGGTGAACTTCCACTTTTAATGACATGTTGCCCTTGTTGAGTTTGAATGCACTTATTCTACTGAATAACTGAACTGTAATGATATGCACTTAAGTTTATGGTTTATCGATAATAGACAACAGTCCAATTAAGGCCTAAAATCTTTTTAAGATATGTCTGATCACTCAAAATATTATATAGATGCTGCCATCTAAAGGGCATCAACAGAGTATTGAACCCTTCACTATGGAAAACATACTCTTAAGGCATCCGGGTAATTTCACTTGCTCCACATAGCCTATAGAGCATATGTAAACTGCACATACGCTGTTTGATTAGCTTCAAAGACTTTTTTGAGTTATGCAAGCCTTCAAACAGACATGAGAGGAGCCATCTTTTGGCCTCATCAGAGTTATATTTTGTGCTTCTCTTCACTGGAGTGCCTGTTGTTTGATGCAGAGCTGCATACTGTCAGCTGAATTTATTTAAATATGAAAATTAGCCCTCACTCTTTTTCCACACTCCTTAGAGACTTGCCTGTGTTAAAGAACCAAATTCATGAACCAAATACATAAACCTGATCTTAAATCCTCACTATTCTGTTAATATTCAATATAGTATTTCCAGTTCTTGTTTATTAACTAGTACTGTTTTAACCTGTAATGCATTGCATTTATACTGTACATCTCATGCAACCATCCTTGCATATAAGCATCGAAGTACATTCTCACATAAAAAGGTTTTGAAATGTTTCTATGTAGAACTGCTGACCTGGTTTTTATCAAGAAAGGTTTTTAGAAAGGAGTCAGGAATGCTTTTACTGTAAAAATCAAACAAAAAATAACCTGGTGTCTGGATTTTGAGCATGGCCCAGCCAGCATGCCCATGTGGGCCCCATAAGTGTTACATTTGGGCTGCAAATATGGGTCCTAAGTGGGTTTGTCCGCAGCCTCCATGGTGGTCTCACCTGTGTTTGCCCACATGGGCTTCAAATGGGTTCTGACTGGGTTTCAGATGGGGCCCAACTGGATGAGACCCATGTAGGTCCCATATGTTTCCGCGTATGGACATAGAATGAACCTCAAATGGGGCCCATTTAGCCAGCCCACATGGGCTTCACATGTGGGGCCCATGTTTCTGAAACAATATGGGGCCCATAGAATTTGCCCAGTTCAAGCCCATGTCCACTCCGTACCCACTTGGCCCGTATTTAACCCATGTGGGGCCCAAATGGACATGCTGGCTGGGGTGGAAAGTCAAGGTGGACCAAACTTTCAATCAATCAATCAATCAATCAATCAATCTATCTATCTATCTATCTATCTATCTATCTATCTATCTATCTATCTATCTATCTATCTATCTATCTATCTATCTATCTATCTATCTATCTATCTATCTATCTATCTATCTATCTATATAGCGCCAAATCACAACAAAATTCATCTCAAGGCACTTTTCACATAGAGCAGGTCTAGACAGTACTCTTTAATTTAAAGAGACCCAACATTACCCCATAGCAGCACTTGGGGAGAGCAGCATGGAAAAACTTCCCTTTAACGGGAAGAAACCTCAGGCAGAACTGGACTGGTCATATAACTACCCTCCACTTAGAACATCAAGGATCATTGGTGAGGACCCTCCTACACAGACCACATCTTGTGAGTGAAGAGGAGGAGGATAGAGAGGGAACGTGAAGCAAAGCTCAAGGGCACTGTGGTAACAGAACAGACACTGCTAATTCACCTGGGACCAGGTTACACATCTCAATGGCACTGTCTAACATGACTGGGCTTTTAGAACATCTGGTCAGAGTCTACAAGTCAAGAGGAGTCAGGGCTTACCACAAGCCATTCAACAGCTTAATATATCTGCTAGTACATGTTGTGGAAATTGGCTCCAAACACTCAACACTCATGAAATAACACATTATATATTGTGACAATATATGGAGGCATCACCACCAACACAATCTTTTTAATGAATCTCTTTCTCTAAGCATACTGCAGCTGTCAAATAATAATCCTTGAACGTGTGCAATGTGAGCAAACACTGACTTTAACGTAAGTTAAAAATGTATGGTGCATGGCTTTTATCCTCAGCTACAGTATAGACACACTTTGACATATAGCAGTGATTGTCTCAGCCACTTAAGCTTCAAAAATATGAGAAGATCAAGGCCCTGCCTCTCCTCAATGGCAAAGCAGTCTTTAAGAATGCAGCCTTCAGCCTGCTTTTGTCATGTCAAATGAATTCCTGCATTGTAGTATCTCATCCTCTCTCTCCCCTTGTTAGAATACCACTGAGAAGTATGGGTATCTAGTATAGATAATCTTATAGCTAAGATTCTCACTGTGTCACAAAGCAGATTGTGGGTCCGGGGCTCTACAGTTTAATATAATCATTCCACATGAGAACCCATAACCCTGCAACCATACTGCCAAGCTATTGGTTTAAATAGCTTCTGCATTGCTTTTCTTTGCTGATGCTCTTAAAGTCTGCACAGAGTTTTGGAGGTGGTGCTCAAAATAGAGAGTGATAGAGAGGGAATATACATGCAATATAGAGGACTTAAGTCAAAGTCCTAATACTCGGCAGTGCTGGACTTAATTTGAATCAGTTATCACCCTAACCTTTACATACTGTTCATATTCAGCAACCTGGCAGTCTGTTCTGGGTCAGTTTTGACCTGGTCTATATACCAAACTTTGAACCACAGATCTGTTTAGAAAGCATCAACAGTCGATCTGACTGATCAATAAATGTGTGATTAAAGGTAGGGTATGTTATGTTGTTCAGAAGCACTTTTTGTTATACTGGGTGAAATGGTCCTTCTATTATCAGATGTATCAATACATTATGACTTTAGAAAAAGAAAAAGAAATCCTCATAACTACTATCTTATTAAAACTATTAACTATTCATTTAACTAACAGACATGTCTATAGATATGGGTTAAATTGCATCAATGTAAAAAAATATGTTGCACCTATACAAAAGTATAACATTTATAAATATTTTTATGTTTGTACATTGAGGGCCTCAGTCATCAAATTTCAGAGTAAAAGACATTTGGGGTGTTTTTACAGCTGTTATATGTCAAAACAGGTCAAGTTTGACCCGAACAGTATGTTACGGGTAAGGTTCATCTTGTTTTACCAAAAAGAAATCTACATTGTTCAAAAGGTGTCATTTTTGGTAACACTTTACAATAAGGTACATACAATGTTGAGTAGTTATCAATGAAAAATGAGGAACCGTCAGAAAACCATTATTTAATTAGCAGTTCTTGAGTAACTCCTCATCACATTTTATAGAATAGTTAATGGTTTGTTAATGATCAGGTATCAAAGATTTTATTTTATTTAAAAAAAAATGTTATCCCTGCCACATGAAAGAGAATAAAGTATGGTACTCAGGTCCCAGTGGTCATACTAAAAATATATATAATAAAATAATGATAACACATCTACACAAAGCATGATGAGTCAATAAATGAATAAGTAAAAGAAATAGATAAAAAGATAAAGTGAGCGGTGCAGTGTACTAGCAAACAATACAATCTCACAGACTGAGAGACATTACAGCATGTCCTGAGGGATATAATACATAGTTAAAATGATAATAAAAGTTGCAGCAAGATAGCAAAGGGTAGCAGCAGTTGATTGCAGTTCAGAAGAAGAAGCTGTTCCTCAGTCTGGTGGTTGTTGCTGGGATGCTATGCAACCTCCTGCCTGGCAGGAGGGAGGCAAACAGTTCATTTGCAGGGTTGGTGGAATCTTTCATGATGTAGGAGGTCTTGTCCCTCCATCTGCTGGTGTAAATGTCTCAGTTGGTGTGCAGCCAATGATTCGCTGTGCAGACTTTGCAGTGCTCCTCTCTCTGAAGTTGTGCAGCTACCATACCAGACAGTGTACCATACACCTGTAGAGGGAGGTGAGGATTGTAGTGTCAAGTCCAGCCGGCTTCAGCTTCCTCAAGAAGAAGTTCTGTTTGTGATGTGCACCCCCAGATATTTGAAGCAGGAGACAACCCCAACCAATGTTCCCACAATGTAGAGAGGAAGGGAGGTGGTGCCAGCCTTGCGGAAGTCCACACTCATCTTTTTTTGTTTTATTAACATTGATGATGAGGTAGATGGTTTTGCACCACTTCTCCAGTTCATCCACTTCCTGCCTGTACAGTCTTTGCTGTTAGTGATGATTCCCAACACCGCTGTGTCATCTGCTAACTTCATTATGTGGTTGCTGTTTCAGGGCGAGCCTCTGTGAAAGGGTGGCTGGTTGAGGCGGCAGATTATGGACTATGATTCCGGGGCACTTGGAGAGAGAGATCTGATTTGACTTCCTTTAATGAGGTTTTTGGACTTTACATTGCTTTACAATGTATGTGGGTGTGTTTGTGTGTGTGTGGTCTGAAAATAATGAAAGGAAATAAACTGTATTACAACAATGCTTGACATGTTATTCAGCAGTTAAATCAAATAAACATCTCTAAATAAGCTGCTATTTGAGCATAAGATATTAAGGTTCACCAGTAATATCCCTAACTTATATGCAAACCACTACTTAAGCATAATACAACAACAAAGATGCAATATTAGTGGTAGAATAGCAGTACAATTTCCAACATAACATTAGCAGAGGCAAAGCATGCTAAACAGCATGGGAGCTTTACATACTGACTGTGAACCACAGTTAATAATTTGACCTTTAAACTCTATTAACAATAAGCATGGTCACAATCACAACAAATAGACTGAGATGCAATATTGGCATTACAAACGAAATATTCAATATTAAGTCATCACAATCTAAATGTAGCTAGCTCAAACTCACACAACATATTTCCATGTAAAATAACACAAACTGCAATAGTGGTCAAATTATCCATAACAACAAGCAGAAACGACTTACATTTCCTCAAGAACGCACACATCATTAGGGAAACACACAGAAAGTCCATGCAGCTTCACACGGTCTGCTCTGCAGATCCCCACAACGCCACCAGCTACCGACCTATAAGCCTCCTCAGCCACATTAGAAAACTGTTTGAACGCATACTCACTTCACGTTTAAGGAATCACATCGAATCAATGGGCCTCATTGCAATCCACCAAGCTGGTTTCAGGAAAAGGAAGAGCCACCACAGACAACATCCTCCGCTTATCAGAAGACATCCACAGATATCTCAACAAAAAAGAAATAACCCTGGCAATATTCTTCGACATAGAAAAAGCATTCGACAAAGTATGGCACAACGGACTCATATACAGAATACTAGACTCCAACCTCAAACTTCCACAACCCACCCAGTCCATCATCTCAAGTTTCCTCAATAACCGACAAATCAAAGTTAAAGTTGCCTCGTCCATCTCATCACCCTTTACCCCCCAAGCAGGAGACCCCCAAGGTGCAGTCCTTAGTCCCCTCCTCTTTCTCCTTTATATTTTCTGACATCTATTACCCACCGGTCACCATAGCCAAAGTCTCTCAGTTCGCCGACGATCTCTGCTACTGGTCCAGCTCCAAAAGTCCACAACTTGCAGCCAAAAAACTTAAAACATGCATAACTGAAATAGAAAAAACTGGTCAAACCTCTGGAGAATCAAACTAAACCCTGCCAAGACACAATGCATCCTCTTTACCAAAAATCAACGCCTGCAACCGAATCTGAATCTGTCACTTTACAATCAACACATCCCCCTCAGTAAAGAAGCAACCTTCCTCGGAGTGACCTTTCAATACAACATGACCTGGACAAAACACATTGACAAACTGGAACAAAAAGCAAACAATAGACTCAACCACCTCAAAGCCCTCTGTGGAAAACATGGCGCCTCACCCTCAACAGTTATCAAAGTGTACATGGCATACATCAGACCATTATTTGAGTACTCCGTTCCCGCATGGATCATCATTTCTGACAACCAACGACAGCGACTACAAACCATTCAAAACAAAGCACTGAAACTTGCCCACAGACTCCCCTTTTTCATCAGCAACCATTACATACAAACAATTACAGGCATTCAGTCCATAAGACAACGTCATCAAACCTTAGCTCTCAAATATCTAAAGACCGCTACAACCAACCCTGCCCTATGGAAAACTATCAAGGAAGCCGAGCTCACAACCAGCACCCCACTGTCATACATCCTCCAGTTACAAAACCACCTACCACCCTAAACCCTTCATGATCCCATGACCCCCCCCCCACTGAACACTGAACACACAAACAAAACACACACCCACATCAACCCACAAGTAGATCAAAATTAAAAAAGACAAAAAATAATTTTATTTTCTTTTAGGTTTTTTTTCTTCTTTTTTTTCTTAACCTTTCCTTACTTCTCCTTAAATTTTCATCCCTCTGTCCTTTCAACTTTCATCTATCTCTCTCCCTTTCTTTTTTCTTCCTGCCTTGGCCCACATGCGCCCTCCCTCTGCCAGAGTCCTGCCCCTCCTGCTGCCCACCAAGCTCCACCTTCAATGAATAGAAAAGGGCAGAAGCCCTGAACTATTCCTCCAGGCTCAAGATATAATAGAATAGATAGAAGTCAGCAGTGTGTACAGTAGAGGGTTTGGGAAGCATCCTTGGTGGGAACCAGTGTTGAAGATGATGGAGAAGGATGAGATGTTGTGGATTCTGGCAGTCTGGGGCCTGTTTGTTAAGAAATCCAGAACCCTGATGCGTAGTGATGAGCTTACTCCAAGTATTGACAGTTTGTTCACCAGTGTTTGAGGGATAATTGAAAGAGGAGATGAAGTCCAGGAAGAGCAATCTCACATTAGAGTTCTTGTTGTCCAAGTGAATGAGGGCCAGATGTACCACAGGTGTGATGGCGTCGGAGGTAGAGTGGTAATGAAAGATTTTGTCCTTAAGGGTAAAATGGTATCTAATGTGATGATCAAATCATTAAGTGTTCATGACTTTCTGGTAATAAAAAACTAGTTATTTGTCAGTAAGGGCGATGTACTGCTGTAAAGGGACACCTGGTAACTAATGGACAGGGACTCAGAAAGTAGTGATTTCCGGCTTTGTAACGACTCTAGTGGATGCACCACTTTACTGATGGGGCACAAAATGTGTTACTGAATGGACAGGTAATCATGAAGTAATGGTTCAGTACTCAGTAAGAACTCAGCATGATGCACCACTCTAGTGAACACACATTGGTAAGTAATGAACAGGTAATGATTGAGTGTGTAATAACAACATTGTATGGTACACCACTTTACTTAACAAGACACAGACACAGAAATAAAAACAAACAGCTGGGTCACAAAGAATCAATGATGTTGTGATGTGTCATTGGTTCAGTGCCGTTTGGCTCAATATTCATAAGTAATCAAAAACTATGCATGAAGTAAAGAATCATTATAAGGAGATAACCATGAACAATTAATTACATACTAGCTCATTAACATAATATTTAACAGTTGTTTCTCAATGAGCTAATCATTAACTAATCAATAGCTGCTCTATAAAATGTGATTAGGAGTTACTGATGAACTGCCCATTAACTGTTTTATAAACAGTTACAGTAAAAAAAAAAAGGTGTATAAGTTGCACCAGTGTATAAGACTCAGTCTATTTTGGGGGGTGTCATGCTGGGAAAAATGCTGTTCTATTAAAGACTGGTTTACTTGAATGCACCAGTAGTTATTCATTTATAAACACGTGTTTATACTCCAAAACTTGTACACAGTGTGTTAGGTTAATGGTTAATTGTCCAGTAATGATTTGATTAACTGAACTGGACCGGTATATTAACTCAGACCAGATTCAGGTTAGGCTGAGTTTCAATTAAACCTTTTAAAAGAACACAGTAACTTTACATATTTGATACATTGTGTATCTGTATGCTCACTGGAGTCCCTAAAACTCTTCATCAGAGCTGTCACTGTGGGTAAATATTGCACCCAAGTCGCTGTAAGTTTCACCAAGCACACTATCCCCAGACTCTGTGTCAGTCCAAGAGTCAAACAAAGCATCATCCTCTGTTCCATCCAGTGGAAAAACAACAAAGTTAGTGAACATACAGCAGTAACACCTCTTCAATATCTATTATCATTAGCTGCTGACACAGCTGGAACACGCAGCGCGTGCTGTATACAGTACATTATAGTTCATAAGTGTGGACGCTCACATCTTTATCTTCATAGTTATAGTTATCATTCTTAGTGTGGACGGCCTTTTACAGACCTATAATCATGTGCAGATCCAACCTCTCTCTGTATTTTACTGGTGTATAGGACACACCGGTGTGTATAAGATGTACCCAACTTTTCAATGTAAAATAAAAAGAATGTTAAAGGTGTGTCTTATACACCAGGTTTTACGGTAGTTCCTGATTAGTTCCCTGGTCACTAGTCAAAATTTTGAGCACCTTATTGCAAAGTTGTACCCAATTTTTCTCCTAAGCTCTATTTTCCCAAGCATTAGTTTAGTTCCAGCAGTTAGGGAGAGAAAAGTAGATGTACCAGAGTCTCTATGAGTAATTAATAGAAACAATAACCCCAGCAAAAGGGACTTTTAAAATCCGATTTTTTCAGTGTTTTGTACTATTTGTAGAGAATGCTCTGACAGTCCACTAAACATGCCAATTAATCACCATAGCAACAACAGCCCTGGCAGGTTCTAGAAATCCCCTGCACCATGTAGCAGGCAGTCTTTCTCTTGTGATACACTCAGACTTACTCAGTTTGTGTAATATTTCACAACTGCCAACTACTGACAGAATGCTTATCCCCCTCTATTAGTATTCCTTTAGAGTTTCTTGTTTAAAGTCCCCTTCCACTCAGAGGTGTGTTTTTCTTCCCGTTCCTTCACTTGGATGTGTGATTCATCTGCTGAAGGACGACATTTTTGCTGTGTGTACCTATGAGCAGGATTTGTGTCATCACAACTATTTTGGAGCCAATCGTGGTCCAGTATGCAACCTACACAGGTGTGATGTGGAAACTTGAAGCTTCTAGTGCACAAACTGTAATTGACTGAAGCGCAGACAAACAGTTGCTTTCGTACAACCGGTTTATTTGTAGCTTTCTCTCCAAATCCAACATGAAAAGTGAAAACAGAAGCATGCACGAAATGTGGAAAACGGCTTATCGAAGTGAAACAAAGACAAAAAACATAAGTTTCCTCGTTGGCTGCATGCTGCAGACAAGGGAATTATCTTTGGTCCTTGGAGGGTTCCTTAAAATATTTTACAACCACTTAAATGGATTGACACTTAGCATGTATCTTAGCTGGAGCACATGTGCATTTTTACCTGCTCATTTCTCCCATCTCACCAGAACAGAACTGGATTTCAAAATAAAATTGGCTTTAAAATATAAGTTATCTCTTATAGCCCTCTTAAAATAATACACAAACAACAAAGATAACTGAAATATATTCAAAATTACAATAATGACATTACAAATTATGAACAACAATTACACAAACAGTGGGAATGGATTTTATAGTGAAGTAGGAGACATCTTGGATGTTTAATGATGGAGGAGTAGATGCATTTCTGAGGATTTTAACAAGGTAACATTTTGCCATTTAGACACAATTAAAATGATTATTTCAAAGCTGAGTATTTTTTACACATCTTAAAAACACATAAAACAAAAGAAAATAAACACCAAAAATAATAAGCCTCACATATAATTATTTGCATTATTATTCTGAAAAGAAAAACACCTCTATTTGCACATCAGTTCATCTCAATCAAAACACTGAAGATGAAGATGAAGATGAGGATGAAGATGAAGACACAGATGTGACATGTTCCACATTCTAATATTAACTGGCACTGGATATATTGTTAAGTATAAAGGTGGATCTAGCTACAGGCAGCTTTCACAGATAATATTATGATAATAATATTTTATCTATAATAAGAAAGTATATATAATTGACCCAATATGAGGTTTGAAGTTCACAGCTATACATTAAACTTCTGTGCTGCAGGTTCCATACAGCTGGAGGCGTTCTACATTTAATGATTAACATTCTCTGAGTGACAGGTAGCTGATCAGAGTTGGAACATTTCCTGCTGTGCACAAAGAGCTGGGCAGTAGTTATATGTCAAGTATAAATAACTGTTCAAGTCTTGGGTGATTGATATTTATTTTTGGAATCAAATATATTAAAGTACTTTTATTATAATAAAAGTCAAAGCAAGTTTAGATTAATATCTGTATGTTGTCTTATCAGGGTTTTCAACAACATCTCACTGTTTCAAATGAAATTTATTGTGGTTGGCAATTTTTGAGGAATAGCCTCAGTTTTTACTATATTGGTGGGATGAGTAAAACAGAAGAAAAAAATCAAATCAATCATTTTACAAATAATAATAATAACCCAAATAATAAACTGAACAAAGATATTTCGATGAACTCTTGAATCATTTGTTTCTATTGCAGGTATTTCAGATCAAAACCTGGTACCTGGTATTACTTAGAAGAAGAAGAGAGCGCAGGCAGAACATCATGTTTGTTTTAAGATGTGACAATGCTGTGTTTAAGGTCTGGTTAGGTTTATGTTTAGGGAAATATCATGGTTTGGGTTAAAATGATCACTTTGTTAAGGTTTGGGAAATGTGGTGTGGATTTAATTTACTATCTCCTTAACTTCATCGTCATGGTTACAATAATAACCACAGGATTAGTGTCTGGGGACGACTGTAGCCGTGGTTAAAAAAAAAAAAAAAACTGTGTTGACTTGCTATTGGAAAAGGGAAATGTGTTGTTCAGTGTTTTGTTGAACCATCCATCCACCCCAAACTCTTCCATATATTGATTTTGTCATTGCATACTGACGTCATATGATTTCCTCCTTTGTTCCCGTCATAATTTCTACAGCAGCGAGTTGGCAGCTGATTTAAAGGTTTCTCAGGGTGACAGTCTCAAAGCAAGAACTGCACAGCTGACCAAAACCTGAAGTTAACACCTCTAGTTCCCTTTTATTCACTGTCAACACTAACAACGCCTCTCCATCTAGGATCTTTTTTCTGTTTCAGTGCAAATTGCTCTACATACTTATGAACAGTGGAAACAGCTGGTTGCCATCCATGTTTGTTTTGGTACAAGAATGCCTGATAATTGGTGCTCTTGCAGGATTCAGAGTGTTGTCTACCGCCAGAACTCCATTAGTTACTCAGCAGTGGTTCAATGTGTTGTTTTGTGTAATTACTCAGTCTTATAGCTTGTGGACCTTCCTAACAAAGTTATAAAAAAATATGTGAAAGTTGGTGGCAAACATTGTAATGTAGGGTTATGTAGGCTCTGTTTTCAGCTTGTCAGCAGGTTTTGTAGAAGTCAATAGGATGTAAAATCTAGGTTTTGAATTCCGAAATCACCATTGTGGGAGTTTGTGAATATAAAGTCATCTCTTTCTTACACTATATCCATGCTGGGAAAACAATCTCTTCATGGAAGGAGAAACAAATCCAGTGACCAACATCTTCTTGTATGAGCATGTGATTGCTGTTTAAAAATGTGAACCTGTCCTTTAAGAAACATGGAGAAAGTAAACTTAACATAACATATACATAGTATGGTGTTCATATGAATATCTGCACAATATTCAGTTTTATAACTAAGTTTGGAAACCAAGACATACATACCTCCCTTATTTCCATGCAAGAACTACTGAAGTCACACCTTATCTGTTCTTCTCCCCTTCGTCTCAGTTCTCACATCCCTCACTCCCGAACTCTTTCTAACATTCTCTTTCTTTTGTTTGATTTCAGGAACCATGGGGGCTCCATCCAGGACAGGAAGAAGAGATGGTACCCCAACCTAGAGGCTCACCCCACTCTGGTTCCCTCCCTGTACCCACCACAAGATCCGTACGGCTGACTTCATCCCTTCCTCCCACCATCACTAACCCTTCATCCCTCCATCACTAACCTTTCATCCCTTCCTCCCTCCATCACTAACCCTTCATCCCTTCCTCCAACATCACTAACCCTTCATCCCTTCCTCCCTCCATCACTAACCCTTCATCCCTCCATCACTAACCCTTCATCACTAACCCTTCCTCCCTCCATCACTAACCCTTCATCCCTCCCTCACTAACCCTTCATCCCTTCATCCATCCATCACTAACCCTTCATCCATCCATCACTAACCCTTCATCCATCCATCACTAACCCTTCATCCCTCCATCACTAACCCTTCATCCCTCCATCACTAACCCTTCATCCCTCCATCACTAACCTTTCATCCCTTCCTCCCTCATCACTATCCCTTCATCCCTTCCTCCAACCATCACTAACCCTTCATCCCTCCATCACTAACCCTTCCTCCCACCATCACTAACCCTTCATCCCTCCATCACTAACCTTTCATCCCTTCCTCCCTCCATCACTAACCCTTCATCCCTTCCTCCAACCATCACTAACCCTTCCTCCCTCCATCACTAACCCTTCATCCCTTCCTCCCTCCATCACTAACCCTTCATCCCTCCATCCCTCCATCACTAACCCTTCATCACTAACCCTTCCTCCCTCCATCACTAACCCTTCATCCCTCCCTCACTAACCCTTCATCCCTTCATCCATACATCACTAACCCTTCATCCCTCCATCACTAACCCTTCATCCATCCATCCATCGCTAACCCTTCATCCCTCCATCACTAACCCTTCATCCTGTCATCCCTCCATCACTAACCCTTCATCCCTCCATCACTAACCCTTCATCCCTCCACCACTAAACCTTCATCCCTCCACCACTAAACCATCATCCCTCCAACACTAACCCTTCATCCCTCCATCACTAACCCTTCATCCATTCCTCCCTCCACCACTAACCCTTCATCCCTCCACCACTACCCTTCATCCCTCCACCACTAACTCTTCTACTTTTGTTGCAATAAATCTTTAAACTCATATCTAAGCTGGTGTGGTCTTGTTTTAGTAATACAGTAGTAAATGGAGATGTGGGTACATAGAGGAGGCTGATATGTAAAATAAGACATGGTACCATGTAGTTCTGTCACCTAATGAACTTGCTGACTAGAAGGTAATGAACTTGATAAGTTGGAGGAACTCAAGCGGATGTGACTGAGTCCCGTTTACTGCACAGAAACGCTGCATCTCAGAGTTCTCCAGTTACTACACTTGATTAAGAGATTCATTATGGAAGCAACTGTCCCCGACGGTTAGAAAAGTGCTCTTATCAAACCAGTGTATAAAGCTGAGGATCATGCAGAGTTCACTTAATGTAGACCCTATTAGCACCCTCCCTATAACATTTAAAATGCCAGAGGCTGTGATTGCAGTTTCAGCTAGAAAACCACTTGAATTCTGGTCATCACCCTCTGTATCAAATACAATTCAGAGCTCATCAGTCAAGAGAAACATGTCTGTCTTTAGTAGGAGAAATAGAAGCCATGCTGTACAGAGAGGGCTGGTTGTTGCCATAGATTTATATCACAATGTACTATGATGGTCCTTTGCAGTCTGCAGAAAGGAAGCTGCTGGGCCTTCATGTATTCAGTGAAGACCTAAGAAAAAAATAAAGAATAAAGAATTTGTGTACTTTACAACAGTCAGTATGGAATACCAAAATACAAATATAGATTGCAAGTTATCCATTTTTATAACGCCGCCCATCCGTCCACCCGCCCACCCACGCAGTCATACACGAATAGTGCAAATCTAAAATTATATAATAAGCAAATGAATAAGAAACTAAGCAAAAAAGATAGATAAACAGATAAAGCAGTAATTAACAGAAATATACATACACATTTAAAACATATAATACATGGTAAGGTACATCAAATGTTAACCGTGGTCCATAGCCCCTTTATATTAAATCTATATAATGCAAATCATTATGTTATGCTGTTCTCTCATATTGTATGCTTTATTTTAAGTCTAGCTTTTTGTTGTCTTTCTCTCTTTTAAAATTTTCTTTGTCTTTTTTTCTTGTTTTTTAGTTGTATGTTTTAATGTTTTCAATTTTTACACTTTAATATTTTGTTTTTATGTAAAGCACATTGAGTTGCCCCTGTGTACGAACATGCAGTTTTAGTGTTTACATGTAAGTCAGAAATGACTGCCATGCCTTATAAAATGTATCAGAGCCACCCAGCATATATCTTATTTTCTCCAGATGTATGAACCTCACAATGTCACCGACCCACTAAACATGTGTGGGAGAGGCCTTCTGTTTCTATTTCATAAGTATGAGCCGTGTTGCAATTAAGGAAGTGAAAGCAACAGCATTTTAGTAATGTTTGGGAAGGTGCATGTCCCCTGGTACTACTTCAAAAACAGCAATCAAAGGGGAAGGTTTTAAATTTACCTCCAAAAATCTCTGAGAATGTATTAAACACAGATGTCCAGTAGTCATGAAGGTTTGGACATGTCCAAAAAGTATGAATGAGGGACCCTGTTGATGATTTACATCTATTGCATAAGAGATCTGCCCCTGGATAGATAATACATTTTAATTCACTGTAATAATAATAATAATAATAATAATAATCATAATCATTTCTTAGATCATCAGTATAAACTTGAACACATATGAGCAGTGGGTGCACAACAGAACAGGCTGTCCCATCGTGTCAACAGCTTCATCACTGCCTCTGACAGACATCTCTTCTGCTTGACCTCAGGCAGAAGCACACAGAGAGCATGATGCAGCCGCTGCCTGGAGTTTACTGCTGAGGACATCCTCCATTTCAACGCCAGCAACAGTGGGACCTCTCCCAGATCTCTTCGTCTGAGACTGTGCCAGCAGCGTCGCAGATGGATAATGATGTCATCCTCTCATCTGTACCTGCCTCTTTGCTTACCTTTGAATATCCGGTTATCCGGTCAAGCGAAGGTTTTTACAGTCCAGCTCATCCGGCTGAGATAGTCTTTGTTTCACCTCCATTCTTGGACATTTGGCAGTGTGTTCAAGGGTCTGGGGAGGAGCCACTGAAGGAGCCCTGAGAGTGCAACAAAGAAAGAGGCCCTCCTGATTTCTCACCCAGATTGCTTTTTAGTGAGCAGGAAGTCACTACCTGCACTGGTGCAGGATAAATAGGCACATGCTAGAGGATTTTGAGAAAAGTGTACAGCTGTGACATGCAGCTGGATGTGGCAGCTAACAACTTCTCAGTTTCAGGTAAAATTGAAATGCTTCCTTCATTATAGTCCATTCCATACTGGTTTAGTTTCTCTGGTTCTGCTGTATTGATATTCATTTGCTTTTAAGCTGTCCCCGCTCTCTATTAGTCTTGAATGACTTGAATTACCTGAAAAAATAGTGCAACTTTCAATCAGCTTGCTATGGTCCTTTTGGTTCAGATTTTGGTTGACACACATAAACAATACACACAGTCCACGATTTCTTTATGTTGTCATATTTATTGTCCATTTTCATTCAGACACCTCTGTTACATTTTTTTCTTCATTTCCACAAACAAAAGAAATTAGAAGGACATAAACATGAACTCAAAGTGACCACATGTTAGCGGTCAAAAGAATGTTTAACCACAAACCAAAATGATCGACTGTCACTTCCAGCTCCTCACATATACAGCTGATACTTCCTGACCTGCAATTAGTTAGCACCATGATCAGCTGGCTGATTGAGCCTGATGCTTCCTCTGACAATCAGCTGATTGTTAAAGTGTCTGACAGATGGGGAGTTTCTACCCTTCACATCACCACATCATTTAACTCAAATACAATGACTGAGAATCCCTTAATAATGTATATATACACACCCCCCCACCCCCCCCACCCCCCCCCACCCCCAGCACTGACCAACCCAATTTGATATCTTATCTTAATGTGACCCAAAATATACAAAAATGGAAATATTTAAACTTTCTAAAAATAAATACATTAAAAAAAAAAAAAAAAAGATGATTCACATTTATTCACAAATTCAAAAAACACCATTCAAAATGCTGTTTATTCATATTCAATACCATTCACTAAATACTCTACTGTGTTATGTAATGTTGGACCATCATATAGTGTGACTGTAAATATGCCTTCCTTAAGGATTTATATATTAGGACTAATTATGAGGGGATACTGTGAAATGCCCAAATATGAACAGTATATGAGGGTTATTATTAAATTAAATTAAATCATCATTATCTTTGTGTATTCCTTTAAAGCAGAGATTAGAGGTCCCTGTAGTAAGAACACATGCAATTAACTTGTTTATATTATTTTCCTTCAATTGAAGGTGCTGCTCCAATTATTAAGTGCACATTTCACATTCTAGTGTGATCATGCTTAAAAACACATTTACAGCACAATGTGAAGTTGTATATATTTCTGTACTGCTTACAGATGCAAAGGTTGATAACAGTGCAATGCAGACCATAGTTGATATATGTAATTACAGTTTAGTTTTGTAAAGTACACTCCAGGCTAAATTAAATGTACCAGCTGTTAAACGTGTGTGGGTGTGCAATGCTTAGTCCTTTAAAAATGAAATGTGAAGTAACTGGAGCTCACACTAGCAATGTGACGATGCTTCTGAGTTTTGTTCCAGTCTCACACACCAGCTCAGTACATGCATTAAGAGTGAAAGAGGAGAAATCTTTGGTTTTTTCTTTTCTTTCTTTTTTTTTTATGCTTGCTTTTCTCCCTCAAAGCCCCCCTCTCCTTCTCCTCAGGCACTATCATCTTTGTATGTATGTCCTACATTTGTTATTCATCATTGTTCAATGGCCCAAATTCCTTCAGAGTCTACCTCTTGTAGTGTTCTCCTAACAAGCTCCCCCCCCCCCCCCCCCACACACACACATTTTTCACATGTTTATCAATCCCTCTCTCTTTTTTTCCCCCTCCAGTATTTGTTTAATAATCTTAATTTATTGTTTGCAGTTGACTCCGAGGCTGAGAAAGTAAACTGCATGCAAGCTGAAGGGTGAATAAAGACAGTAAGAAAAGAGAGAGAGAGGAGAGAGAGAGAGAGAGAGAGAGAGAGAGAGAGAGAGAGAGAGAGAGAGAGAGAGAGAGAGAGAGAGAGAGAGAGAGAGAGAGAGAGAGAGAGAGAGAGAGAGAGAGAGAGAGAGAGAGAGAGAGAGAGAGAGAATGATAGAAGATGCGGTGTGGCAGCAGCTTGAAATGCATTGAGGCTTTCCTCCAGTGATGGGTGAGTGTATCCAGAGACAGCAGCAGTGTTAGCGATGGCCCTCAGTCACCCAGCAGACCCGGGGAAGTGCTATGTCCTCATTTGGACAGACGCAGACCAGCTGGAAGGAAACAATGTCCAACTGAGAAGGGGAAAAAAAAAGGATCAGCACAAACAAACAAAGAAGAAAAAGAAGACTAAAGGTGATCATCCTCTTTTCCCCCTTTTGGAAACAATCAGGTGTGTGTGTCCTCTGCTGGGCTCTCGTCTTGTGATCAATGAGGAGAGAACAGAAGCAGAGAAAACAATGACTTTAAACTGCCATGTGAGACCTCTTCTAACAGCCAATAACAAGGCTGCTGCTGTTAATTAGAACACACTACATCCCCCTATTAGACATTGGGAATAGATGCTTCCTGTCTTATATAAGCTGTAGTAATCATATACACTCAGGACAGGATAAACATATGTGAAAACACATGCTGGCACACATTCATTGGTATGATATTACACTGTGGTAGTCCCTTGGTCATTCAGTATGCTGCTGGCTGACCTACATTTCACTGGACAGTCGCAGTTTGAGTCTGTGTGGATTCGTCAAGCCACATGACAACAAATATGCAACAGAGCCTCTTGTTGTCTTTAATAGGATTAAATGTTCATATAGCTAAATGGCAAAAAATGCTTACTTATACACTATAATTATTTTAAATTGAATTCATTGAAACACATTATGGTATTTCTATCAATAGCTAACCTGTAACACTTCAAACACATTCCCAGTAAAATACTAAATACTGAGGATGCATCACTTTCTATTTATCCTTTTTCATCAACTTTCCCTTCTAAAATCTTTTTATGTGATGTTTCATCTTTTTTTCTTGCATTCCTGCTCTGGTTTTGTTTTTGTATTTAATTCATCATTTAATTCACTCCATAAAAAGTCATGTTTATGATCTAATTTAAAGTCATTGAGACTGCAAATGGCTGGAATCAGTACAGTAAACCTGCACCAAGTGTGGGTTTTAATTATAGGATGTTAACTATCACCAGATTTAAAAAAAAACACATTCCCAGTAAAATACTACGAATGCATCCTCAGTGATAGTTACAGCCCAGCTCATCAACATCAGATTCAGGATCATACATTGAAAATATTTATTTGATGTTGTGTCTTTTAGGTCTATCTAATTTCATAAATTACAAATTAAATTCAAAATAAATGCATTTTTTTAAAACTTTACTTTCAAAAATATCAAAAACATCAATGGAAAAATATGCATCAATGATTTCAGTATCATCAGGGTGGGAGAGAGCCACCTCGCAATTGAAAGTACCCTAACATTTTTATATTTAATATTAAACTTACTGCTATCTCAAATATTATTTTGGGTTGGGTTTAAATGTTGTAATGGGAATTCTTATTATTCATTTTCTCTGATACAAATGAGCAACTATGTCATATGATTAGGTGTATGTGTGTGTCATAGTCTGCTGATTGAGTGAACACTATTGAACATTGAGTGAACATCATGTATGTTAAAATCTACTGACTAACCATTGTCCTGATTGTACACACATTATGACTATTGTGCTTACATTGTTCTGATGGTAGAACAAGCTCATCCTTTCACGAGATAATGTATTGTATATAATCTGAGTATTTCCTCTGCTCTGGGCTCACTCGTGCCATCTCAACGCTTGAGACGGCAAGGAGTCCGTATGCAGACGACTGAATAAACTATCAGAAAGACAACGAATGAGTTTGTGCTCCTTAATATAAAATTGCCAGGACAATGTATAATAGCAGGATCTTCTTAAACATGTACGATTTATATACTTCAATGCTTTTTAAATGAGCTCTATGATTGGGGGACTGCAGTTTGCACCAATTAGATACAATGGCCCATATAAACTTGGGTTTGGTTAACAAGGAGTTTTGGAGTTTAACTTGATGTTTTTCAATTTAATATTGCTCAGTTTGGTTCCTTTTTTATTATTAATCATTAATGGTAGTTAAAAAAAGAAAGTATATATGTAGTATATGGAGCTGTTATTTATTTATTTATTATTTATGTGTATCTTTTGCATTTTTATGTTTTTTTTATCTTTTGCATTTTTGGTTCATTTTTATGCACCAAAGGATTGCATCCAATTTCGTTGTACTTGTGCAATGACAATAAAGATTTTATTAAATCTATTATAGATTTGAAGAGAACCTGTAAGGCAAAAAGTAGATGCATTGTGGTAAAGTTTCCATCCCAGTGTAGCATGACATTGCAAAAGAAGTGTCCAAAAAATCTAGCGAAGGAAGATGTGATTTGATGCAGGTTGCCATACACTACAGCTGTTGGCGCCAATTCTCCAATTGGGGGGAGAGATGCTACCTTGGGGGGAGAGATGCTACCTTCTATTTACCTCGGAAGTTGGAAGTCAGAGCTGGAAATGATGTCACACCCAACTTTAAAGTGTTCCAGGTAATAAAAATGAACTTGGAAAAAATAAACATGGTAGCAACATGTCTTCAGTTGGACAGTGCTTGTGTGTAAAACTGATTTAATAAGACACAAATAAAACAGAAGTGCTAATAAACAGGATATTTCTACAACTTGCACATTGTGGATGTACAGGGCAGTGATCTTAGATTTTGAGGTCTGGGCTCCTGTGTCAGAAATTGTGACTTCAGGGGACATTCCAGTTGACATTTCCTACTGGGAGCTCAGAAATTCCAACTTCTGAGTACAAATGGAATGCAACAACTGATGACTTTATTGAAAGAGCGAAAGTCACGGCTTTTCTAATTGTGTCATGTATTCATTTGAGGAATGTTACAGTCTCCTCATCGTTCCAAACATGTTTATATCTCTTCAGTAGAATCTTTTAAAAGTCATTTTTCTGTCTGGTTCCACTTTCTTTTTTTTATCCAGACACCAACGCTCCCACCTAAAATCTTCTTTTGTGATGTTTCATCAGATTTCTATACATTACAGATGTAATTTACATCATTAACAGCTCCAGATTTGTCATATTGGGCCCTTCAATTGAAATTTTCCTCGACTTATTTCTTGTGGCAGTGGGTTGCTGTGACTTCTCAGAGGGTTTGCTTGTCTTACAGTTTATTTAAAGCTGAGGCATTTTTCTTTTTTCACTAGCTCTGCATCAGTATCGCTTCATAAAACAGTGTATTAAATATTTTGGAGCTTTTTTGTATTTCCAGAACAGGAAAAAAAAATCAACATAAACCTCCATGCAGCATTGATGACACTGCAGTACTTTTCCTCTGTGGTCCTTGTTCATCTACTCCTCAATTAAGTCAGCTGGGAAATAGATTTTTTCCTTTTTCCAATAGATATCCAAAGGCATTTCACCTTCCATATATCAATCTTTTCCGCATCCTGGCATGTTCTGATTGGAGCGATCATACCGAGGCTGTAATTTACCTTCTAAATCAAAATGAACTCAGGGGTGAATTGACCCTGTCCTGCCGGAGCCCACTGTTATCCATTGTCACAGCTGAGATCAAGGCTTGATAAAGTGAAGGTCATCCCCACTGTCTGAGGCTATCTGTTACGCCGTAGCAATCAACAAAATCTATTTTCCATCACCGGCGCTGCAGAGGAGAAGATGGATTTGATGCACATAGACGGGTATTGATTTGGTAATTTCCAGAGGAACAAACAAAATGGTCTCCCAGCTGTTTAACTGTTTTTATTTGCCTCAGAGAAACGTCTGGGCCCCGGCGGGAGTTCTACACACTCTTTAAGCACAAATGAATCCTCCTGACGGCCTTTTTCCACACTTTTTTTTTTTTTAAAGATAAATGACAGCGTCTAAAGACAGTAAGCTGGAGTATTAGTGCGAGAAAATAGAGGACATATTTTTTCTGGAACTACAATTCAAATGATTTAAAGGTTAAACAAGTGTAAGCCAGCTGTCTACTCGGACTAATGTACATCAGGCAGCACAAGAACTTCCCATTCCATTATCACTGTAGTGCTGTTTGCTCCTGATCTTTATTAAATATTATCATATTGTCATGTACAGCTCGATTTAGCTTATCTGGATATTATAATGAGATGAGTTTGAGTGAGTCTACCTTTGCCTATAACTCAAATATTGAGAGATATATTTTGGGCAGTTAGGCTCCATCAATGTGAGGCATCTTTATATGCGTGGGGACATATAAAGATAGGACAGAGGACATGATCTCTCTGGAGTCCAGACACTGGTGGTGGTGGTGGTGGTGGAATGAGCTAGCAGATGGTTGATGGACCTTTAGTTCAGTCTCTCTGGACAGCATGAAGGACATGGTGATGGTGGTGATGGGGAGGAGGGAGGAGGTGGGTTACACAGAGGTAGTTTGGCTAGAAAACATACTTGTATTGGAGAGCCTTTCCTAATTATATTGGAGTTTAAATTGCTTTTTATCTCCTTCAAATATGGTTTGACTATAATTGCCTTTTTCCTACACTGGATTGGGTTTTACTCAACAAATTGTTTTTATTTGTTCTCTCGTATTATTTCATGATTGATGTATTTTGCTGCTTTGTGAATCACTTTGCTACTTTGATTATGAAAAATACCTCTATAAATAAAGTTTATTTAGTAGTTTATTGTAGAGAAGGGGGTGTGTGTTTGTGTGTGTGTGTGTGTGTGGGGGGGGGGGGATTCATTGCAGGTTGTCACAGTTGAAAATGAAAGGATATTGACAGTGTGGGGAAGTGGAAGTGAGACAGAATGGAAGGAAAATTCACACATGATATTTAAAGTCAGAATGTGATAATAGAAATGTTTCTTATTGAACTTATAAGAGTTCAGCAGATGGTGCGGATCGAGACCACCTATTTTTGAGGTGTCGGACCGATACCATTTGGTTGCGGACCTGAGTGCGATTGTTGAATTCTGACCGACGCAAACGAACCGAAACAAGGAATCAAATGAACTATGGTTCGATTGTTGGAGTGAAAACGCCCTAAGAAGGTTGAAAAACACTTATAATTATTACACTTTTTTTTCTGTACCTTTCTAATTATTTCCCTCTCTATTGAAGTTAGTCGATTTTTGGAATTCTGGTACTCCAAATCACAAAGCAGACCTTTAATTGATGGACTGATTTAGTGTAACCTTGCAGTGTAACACAGGCTCTTTAAAGCAGCTCAAACAGTGTGAGGCTTAACTGTAACTAAATGTTTGGCTTCAGAACACATTGATTCTTTCCGCACAGTTTAACACATGCTGTTGCCAGGCAATAGCCCACCTGGCAGTGAGTAAGAGAGGATCAACATGGTTTACATGACTGATAAAGTTACTTACCTGAGCTTCCAATGAGAAAAAATCCTTTAAATGACTACTCTGTTGAAATAGTACTGCACTAAACCTGACCTCTACATTATACACAATGCCAACTATTTGGTCAGAGGTTTGGGTTTTATACCAGCAGCAGCTAATGTAGCCATGAATGCATCAGTACCAATAAAAACTACTATGTAAAGAGATCTTAAAGATCCCCTTCAGACATTTGTTAAGATACATACAGAAATAATCTGCGTTGAATAATCATTTCAGTCTTTATGGGTTTCCACAAAAAGGTTAAATTATAATAACATCCTTAACCCTTACATACTGTTTGGGTCAAATTTGACCCGTTAGACATTTGACAGCTGTAAAAACATGACAAAAATTTAGTTAGGCTAAAATTGAAGAGAAATTAAGAGAGAATAATTAAAGAAGAGCTAAAGAAGCGAGCTAAAGAAGAGGTAAAGAAGAGTGCTGAAGAAGAGTGAACTTAAGAAGAATTTAAAAGAGAGGTTACAGAAGAGTTAAGAAGAGACAGAATGAGGTGAAAGTTCAGTCAAAAGTGAATATGTGGTAAATTCAAAGTCATTGTTATTCTGAGACGACAGTAAGTGGAGTCTTCTTTGATGTCTCAGTAATTTCAAACCACAATCTCCGTCTTTTATGGGGGTGTGAATTTTTTAATCTTCTGAGTTGGGTCTGCAGACGCTTACCAGATGTTGATTCAGTCCTGTGGTGAGAAAGTCCCTTTGTTCTGTTGGGGACTCCACAGATAGGGATCTTTACTCTGAAAAGCAGACCCCAATGTCCGGCTACAAACCTAATCCTGATGCAGTTTGTGTCAGAACATACAGTATCTGCCATCTATGTACCTCACGTCATATTTGTTGGATTTGATCATGTTTAGTAGGCTGCCACCATGTGCCTCAAGCTTCTTTTGTGTAGGGCACTTAATCTCAAGAATAGTATCCCTGTCAATTATTCCATCTAGGTTTGGCCTGTGGTCTCTTCAAAACATTTTCTGGCCAAAGGCTCACATCGTTGACCATGACTAGTGGCTGTGTTGCCAAGAAAACTGCCATTTAGCTTCCTCTCCACCAAATTTCTTGGATCTCTCTTCTTTGGTACTTGAGCTGCCTCACTACTGGTTACCCTAATTCTTCTTTGATCAAGCCACAGTTGAGTATTCTGCCCTCTTGTCTTAGTTTCTATGTCCTGTCTTACTTTAGCCCCACATTTGACATATTTTTCAAAGACTGTATTACAAAGGTTACATTTCAGTTCTGCACATGCATGCTCTTCCGGTAGACCAGCATCATCTGCATTCTGTGGTGGCTCGGCAGTGAGTACATGGTGTAATATTGTTCCTGGTATCTTTTTTCCTAAGCCAGCCATTCCAGGGGATAAAAAGTGTTCAATCACATTTGCATCTCCCTCAAATGCTAGACTTGTGACTGCCATTGATTCTTTATGTTCATTGTTTGGCCCTTGCTGTATGTTTTGAACAGTGTCTGTGCACTATATTTTCAGCGGATCGGTTCCAGGCACAAGCATTGTCAGTGCAAGCCATTCCTGTCAAGCCTCGACAGAATGCATCTTTAATTTTATAAAGCAGCCCTGCTATATGACTACAGCACTTCCCTCGGTTGGCCATACAGTCACAAGTCCCATTCAGGATATTGCCATCACCCTGCAGAGTTATCTCAACCTGGTGGTACTGGTGTATTGGCTGGGAAAATCAGACAGGTCTTTTTAATGTAATGTGTTCCTCTGACCATCCTCTGACCACCTGTGCATCTGTCCAACCCATCCTGAGCTCAGATAGTTAATCAGTTTATGGCACTTTAATTCAACAGGAAGTGACCATTACAGATATGGTTGTGCAGGTGTGTGTGGATGCCTGACATCATCCACCCAATTCTCTGCCATTTTTAGTGACAATATTGATTATTGATATTACTCCTGTCCGCCTTCCCAACCGCACCACCTTTATTTACAGCGCAGTAATGGCGGCGCCACAAGATGGTCTTGGTCTAGCCTGTTTTTGTGTGGTTTAGTTCTAATAAATACATTTTTCTTCAGTTTCGCTCTGTTCTGTGTTTGGATCCACCTGCTCCACTTCCACTCCCTGACAAAAACTGGCAGCTATGATTGCCAGAATAATTCTGTAAATAATACTGCAAAACCATAATCATCATTACAGACCAGTCTGTATAATGAACAGTTAAAAAAAATGTATAGTTACATTTTAATCGAGTAAATTGAACAAGGAGTTTTCTGCTGAATTAGCATGAAAATATGTTATTAAACCAATTCCTTCAGTAAGAGTTTCATCCAGTTGTCGCTTACATTGAAACCTATCCAATTTCACAGAAAAAGCCTCATTATAGACATTACAGTCATTAAACTGAATTTGTCTCTTAATTCCCCTCAAAAGTTGTGTATAATGTAATGTCTTTTAATGCAGTAATACATTCTCAGTGAAAGCAACATTTAAAAATTCTGCAATTTTATGTAAAGCTAAAGGCATTACACCTGTTCTGATTTCTAATATAAATCTCTATTTTTTTTTAGCTGTTTGTACACAGATTATACATTTTAAAAACTGTAAAGCTGAGATAAATGCACTGTAACTTACTGTACTGGCTTTTTTATTTTTAAATCCAATACTAACTTGTCTTTCCAAGAATGTATTAGCTACAAAGCCGTGTACAAAAACATCTGACAATTCTCAACATACATAACCATAATATGTACTTTACAAACATGATAGATTAGTGGAAATCATATTGGAATTGAAATTTGAAAGGTGTGGGAACAACTTCCTCTGACAAAGGATAATAAATGGTCTATTTCTATATGAATGAGGGTCAACTATCAGTCGGAAAAAACAAAAACTAAATGTACTGACAACATACTGACATTTTCAAACAAGCTCTGCAAATTAAGACATAGGTGCAATTGAGGAAATGCAATAGTACTAACGCTCAGTAACAATTGCATATATACAAAATGTTCATCTTAAACTTTTACTTGAATCTTAAACATGATGAACCGAGCAGATCAAGGGATGAGATAAATCTTCAAACTGTAAGTGGGGAACATTATCACTTCATAAATCTTATTGAGTTTAGTCCATATTCAGACATCACACCACTCGTGATCAGAAAGGTCCTGAATCAAGATGAGGAGTCTGGGTTCACATGAAAACGGGAGGTGCTGGTCTTCTCCACTTTAGTGTCCTTCTCTGGGTTGATAAAGAAGAAACACCTTGGGGAAAAAGAAGAAAAACAGATTGTGTTAATAAAATAAAATAGCTTCAACAACAAACAAACAGACAAAAAAATCCCCCCATCATTTCTCTTATTCAAGCTATTATTTTAAAGCCAATGATAATAGGTGAGAAGACAAGTCAACGTAGCATAGAGGATGATAATATTTCGGGAATCCCTCGGGTCATGGGATTCCCACGGTACTGAAGTTATTTTCACTGTTGATCACTTGTTCGAGACGGGACGGGAACAAAATCAGCTGGAGCGGGAATCATAGTACATTCTTTATTATGTATATTGCAATTGTAAATGTATTTATATTGGAGTTATAATGCAATGTGTAGTTCTATTATCTGTGTTTTTGGTTATCCCATTGTCTCTCCTGTCAGCTATGGCTGGTTGGTGGTTGGTTGCAGGCCGTCACATGATGTGACCTGCATACCTGTCATTATGGGCTAATTAAACGCGCTGGATATAGTCGAGGAAAAAGTCCGGGAACGGGGCAGGACCGGGAGTCATTCTTCCGGGAGTGGGGCCGGGACAAATTCTTTTATTAAATCCATCACGGGATTGGGATGGGACAGGAGTGTTTTTGTGGGATTGGGATGGGACAGGAGTGTTTTTGTGGGAGCGGGATGGGACAGGAGTGAAAATCCACTCCCATGTCACCTCTACCGTAGCAGCTACTTTATATTTGTTTCAGTTCAAAAAAGTGAAAATGTTCAATAAAAGACTCCAAAAAGACACACCTGTGCAGAAACTCCAGGGTTGATGCAGCTTTGATGGCTAATGGATGTTGAAGCAATAATAGTTTCCAAACATGCACAAGGCAGAACTCCACTGGTTTGATCCACACTCAGCATTAACCGTCAGGAAGAGTAGCAGGATTGTCGTCGAGAAACAAACAAAAACATGAAAAGAATTGCATTTTTATTAAAACAGTATTTGTTATCCTGAGACATTTCACAAAACATGTTTCAACATTTTCCCGCTCTGTTAATTTGTTTACCTTCAATACAGAAATCAGTTAGTGGACATGCTACAGACCATCCACTACATGCTCTGTTAAGTGAGATAGAAGTTCTTTCACGGTCTGAAGTCGGTGCTCACACAGTGAAATGGTGCATTTGAAATGAGTTACAGTAACAGAGGGTGCAGGCACATTGTGAACGTGATGGAAATGAGCTTTAAAAGCTGCAGAAGTGCAAAATGTCCGCTTCCAATCAGCACCATGGCATCTTAAAAAAACAACACGGTTCATTCCTGTGAACTCTACAGTGCAGCACATAGCACCTTAACGTTTCTATTGCGATTAAAATCACATGGGTGACACCAGTAACGTGCAGTGAGGTCCATGGCTGGGTAGGCAGGATCAGCCAGAGCTTAAATCAAATACAAAAATATATATTATGTAGAACTCAATATTTAAACCACTGCAAAGTCAGTCAAAATGCCGCTGTCAAAAATTTAGCTAGTTACTGACATAGGAGTATAGGAGTATAGGAGCATCCAAAGATAAGAGCACAACAAGAAATCACCTGTATCTCAACAACAGCGGTGACAACAGCATCGCTAGACCTTGGGGGGGGTTCGAGAAGTCAACCCGCTGTGGAGGCAGAGAAGCGTTGTGCCTCAATGATGCCCATTGAAGACAGCGTGAGAACAGACTACGCATGCGCAAACATCCTAAACTGTTTGCGGTCATTTCACACGCAGCAGAGAGGCAGAGGTTGAGTCTGCCTCAGCCTCATGTATTCACATACGCCAGCTTTGGAAACAAGCTCTCCTGAGTAGTGGCATTACTTATATCGTTAAAACAACACATTTCACGTTTTCATTTTTTTTATTTTCACAACAATAAATCAACAATCAAAACAAAATTATAAAAAAAAAAAATTTAAAAATAAAAATAATATAATTTTTATTTCTTTTTTTTTTCTTCTCATTATCCTAGGTGAGGCACTGCCTACCCTGCCTCACCTGACTGCACACCACTGGGTGACACAGCAAAAACACAATGGCATGAAAAATCAAAGAAAGAGTTCGGCATTAAACGCAAATACCGTCCAGGTTAATTAACCCCAGCTCAGTTATTTTTAATTGCAACATATATATCTTTGATCATAAACAGCCTCGTATATTTCTGAGTTCAAACAGTCAAGTTTGAAGGACATGAATTGTTGGCTTAACACAGCTGCTGCTCCTTAAGTCATTATCTTCAAAGGTCATCACAGCTGATGGGCTCAGCTCTCAGCCATGAGCCAAACTCACGGCCAACTCTGCTCCTGCGATAATGTAAAGTAAACCAGTGAAAGAACCAAAACCACCTAGCCCACCCAGTTTGAAGTCTACACAGCCCCTAATTTTTGCGACCAGAAATTTTGCTTGAATGAATGACTGCAGCCCTACATCATGTCTTACAGGACAAAAAAACAAAAACGCGTCAGGAGCAAGTTATTTACTTCTGTTTCAGACATTACAAACATATTGTTATGTCTCGTCAAATTTGTTAATGTCTTGTCTTGTGTCATGTGTTGGTCCTTTATGTTTTCATTTAGTCAAGTCACTCATGTCCCGTCCTGTCATGCACTTCCTGTTTTATTTTGTACTCACCTTTTCCCTCTTGTTTCAGATCTTGACTTCCTCCCTTTGTGTGCCTTCCCTCCGCTGTGATTGTCAACCCCGCCCCTGATTGGTTCCACCTGTGTCCCCTTACCTCATGTTCAAATAGTCCTTGTCTCCCTTGTCTTGTGTCAGTTCGTTTTGTCTTGTCAGCGTCACCGTCA
Source organism: Scomber scombrus (assembly GCF_963691925.1). NCBI lineage: Eukaryota > Metazoa > Chordata > Actinopteri > Scombriformes > Scombridae > Scomber > Scomber scombrus. The sequence continues at coordinate 2,275,062 of NC_084980.1, forward strand.
TGCAGCCCGAGAAGCCTTGTTTCATTCTGTCCTCCAAGTGAGCGTTTTTTGTTCCCCTTTTTCATCCTCCTTGAGAGCGTTTTTTGTTTAATAAATTCCCTTCGAGTTAAGCGTTTGAGTCCTCCTTCCTGTCTGAGGTCGTTACAGAACGAACTGACCAACAATGGACTCAGCTGACTTGAAAAATCTCCAAACCTCCATGGCTGCACAGGTCACAAAGATCCATCAGCATGCAACGCAGCTAAGCACCGTCGGCCGGGGTGTGGAGGAACTCTCCAAGTGTCAGGAGGATTTTCAAGCCTCAGTCACTTCTCAGGTTAACCACCTGTCGGGTCAACTACACCAAGTCCTTTTGCGCCTAGACACAGCCCCCCCGGCGACACCACCGGCAGAGAATCCAGCTGCGGCACCTACTGGACCAGTTGCCCCCATATCCCTGCGGTTGGCCCCCCCTGAGAAGTTCTCTGGAAACTCAGGTGACTGTAGAACCTTTCTAGTCCAGTGCGACCTGCACTTTAAGCTCAACCCAGCAGCTTTTGAGTCAGACCAGGCTAAAGTTGCCTTCATTGTGTCCCATTTAACGGGCCGAGCCGCCGCTTGGGCCACGGCCGAATGGTCCAGAGACTCTAATATCTGTCAGTCACTCGCAGATTTCCAAGATAATTTAAGTAAAATATTTGATCACTCCTCACCTGCCAGAGATGCTTCTCGGGTCCTCATGCAGCTCAAACAGCGCCAGCGCCAAGTGGTTGATTATGCCATTGAGTTCCGCACTGTGGCCGCAGATAGTGGGTGGAACACACCCGCACTAATAGATGCTTTTATGAATGGTCTTACTGAGCCCGTGAAGGATCATTTAGCACCTTTAGAGCTCCCCCAGGACCTGGAAGCCACCATCGCCATGGCTATTCGGGTGGACAACAGGCTCAGAGAAAGGGAGAGAGAGCGGCGTCGGACTGCAGGTCGTCCTCCAGGTCACGAAGGTTACTCTGCGGGATTCCAACCTTCAAGGGCCACTTCGTCTCCCATGCCAGGAGGTGTTGGGAGAATGCGGCCTCCCCAAGAGCCACAGGAACCTATGCAGCTGGGGGGAACCAAAATCACTGCAGAGGAGAGACAGCGTCGTCTGCAAGAGGGATGCTGCTTCTACTGTGGCCAGCCAGGCCATCAACTTGCCACCTGTCCGGGGAAAGGGTCGAGCTCACCAGCCATGAGGAGGGCGCTGGTGAGCAGGCTTACCTCCGCCTTTCCTCCTCGTCAACTGACCCAGGTAGAATTCTCCATCAACAACCAGACAGTTACTCATGGGGTTTTAATTGACTCTGGGGCAGACGAAAGTCTCATGGACTGGAGCTTAGCTCGTCAGAACCAGGTTAAGACTATTCCTCTGACCCATCCGGTAACTGCCAGTGCCTTGGATGGTCGTCGACTGTTTAGAGTGACTCATTGTACTGAACCCATTCAGGTGACGTTCAAAGACGACCACACCGAGGTTATGCAGTTTCATTTGTTTAACTCGGCACAGCATCCACTGATTTTGGGGTTTCCATGGCTTAAAAAACATAACCCTCACATAGATTGGCGCTCAGGGGAAATCAAGGGGTGGGGAGGAGACTGTGCACACTCATGTAAAGTTAATCAGGTGAGGCAGACCAACATCCCTGAGAGCCCAGGAAGTGAACGCAGCAGGGGCATTGACACTGACTGTCCAGATTTATGTAATGTACCCTCATGCTATCATGACTTAAAAGATGTGTTTAACAAGAGGAAGGCCATGTCTCTCCCTCCTCATCGACCTTTTGACTGTGCCGTTGACCTGTTACCTGGTGCCCCCATCCCCAAGGGGCGTCTCTACTCCATCTCTGGGCCGGAAAGAGCGGCCATGGATGAATACCTAACCTCTTCACTGAAGGCCGGAATAATCCGACCCTCCTCCTCTCCAGCTGGTGCAGGTTTCTTTTTTGTGGGTAAGAAAGACGGTTCACTCAGGCCATGCATAGACTATAGCCCTCTTAATGACATCACCGTAAAGAACCGTTACCCGCTTCCGTTAATTGCATCTGCTTTTGAATTGCTCCAAAAGGCCACCGTCTTCACCAAGTTAGACCTCAGGAATGCTTATCACCTCATCAGGATAAGAGAAGGAGACGAATGGAAGACGGGCTTTAACACTCTTAATGGTCATTACGAGTACCTGGTCATGCCTTTTGGGCTATGCAATGCTCCATCTGTTTTCCAAGCATTTGTGAATGATGTTCTGAGAGAGTTTTTGAACATTTTTGTGTTTGTGTACATCGACGATATTCTAATTTTTTCACCAGATGAGGAGTCACATGTGCTTCATGTTCGTCAAGTCCTTCAGAAGCTGTTGGAGAACCAGCTCTATGTCAAAGGTGAAAAGTGTGACTTCCATGCAGCTACTGTCAGCTTCCTGGGCTACGTTATCACGGCCAACAAGGTACAGATGGACCCAGCAAAGGTCAGTGCGGTGGCTAATTGGCCAACTCCGGACAGCAGGAAAAAGGTACAACAGTTCCTGGGATTTGCCAATTTTTATAGAAAGTTTATTCGTAACTTCAGCTCTGTTGCTGCACCACTGCATGCACTCACCTCCTCCAAGATACTTTTTCAGTGGACCCCCCAAGCCGAGAAAGCCTTTCGGTGCCTCAAGGAAAGGTTCACCACAGCTCCTGTGCTCACGGTTCCGGACCCCCAGCGGCAGTTCATGGTGGAGGTTGATGCGTCCAATCAGGGCATTGGGGCAGTGTTATCCCAGAGGTCCGCCGAAGACAACAGGGTGCATCCATGCGCCTATTTGTCACGTAAGTTGACACCTGCAGAAAGAAATTATGATGTGGGAAACAAGGAACTGTTGGCTGTCAAGGCAGCTCTAGATGAGTGGAGGCACTGGTTGGAGGGGGCAGAACAACCTTTTATAGTCTGGACCGACCATAAGAACCTTGAATACATCAGGAAAGCTAAAAGGCTCAATTCACGTCAGGCTAGATGGACCTTGTTCTTTAACAGGTTCAACTTCACACTGTCTTTTCGCCCAGGCTCACAAAATACTAAACCAGATGCTCTATCCCGTCTTCATGACCCTGAACCTGTTGCCAAAGAACCCGAAACAATCCTTCCACTGAACCGTGTGGTTGGAGCGGTGTCATGGCAGATAGAATCAGAGGTGAAGCAGGCTAATGATGTGAGCCCAGCACCAAGTGAGTGTCCACAAAACCGTTTGTTTGTCCCTCTGTCATTACGCTCCAAGGTAATCCACTGGGCTCACACGTCCATGCTCACATGTCATCCAGGCGTCAAGCGAACCATCTATGTAATCAAGCGGCGGTTCTGGTGGCCGACCATGGAAAGGGAGGTCTCAGAATATGTGGCGGCCTGCCCCGTGTGCGCACGAAATAAAGCCTCACCTCGGGCCCAAATAGGCCTGCTGCACCCGCTGCCAGTCCCTCAAAGACCATGGTCCCACATCTCCATGGATTTTGTAACAGGACTGCCGCTGTCTAAAGGTAATACGACCATCCTGACAGTGGTCGACCGCTTCTCCAAGATGGCACACTTCATCCCTCTTGTCAAGTTACCCTCTGCCAAAGAGACTGCAGAGGTCATGATGATTAATGTGTTCAGGATCCATGGTTTTCCCAGTGATATTGTTTCAGATAGAGGGCCGCAGTTCATCTCCAGCTTCTGGAAGGAGTTTTGCCGGCTCCTTGGTGCCACGGTGAGCATGTCCTCCGGGTATCACCCACAGTCCAACGGGCAGACTGAGCGCCTCAACCAGGAGCTCGAGACGTGCCTACGATGCCTTGTCTCCCAGAACCAAACCACCTGGAGCGACCACCTCGTCTGGGTGGAATATGCCCACAACACCCTTCCCTCGTCTGCCACAGGTCTCTCACCTTTCCAGTGTGTCAACGGCTACCAGCCTCCCCTGTTCCCTGCCAATGAGAAGGAGGTCACGGTCCCCTCCGCTCATGCCATGGTCAGACGCTGTCAGCGGATTTGGGCCGGTGCTCGGCGGGCCCTCCTCCGGAGCTCAGCTCGGATGAAGGCAGCTGCAGATAGACACAGACAGCCAGCTCCTCCCTACAGGGCTGGCCAGAGGGTGTGGTTAGCCACCAAGGACTTGCCCCTTCATGTTGACTCCAGGAAGTTGGCTCCCAGGTTTGTGGGTCCATTTCCCCATCCCCCCCCCCTCCCTCTGCTTTAATATCATCCTGATAGATAAGCATGTGGAAGAGTCCACCCCACGTTCCACGTCAGCAAGATCAAGCCGGTCAGGGAAAGTGCTCTGGTGCCTGCCGCCGCCCCCCCTCCGCCCCCCCGGATTGTCGGTGGCGGGCCTGTGTATACTGTTAAGAAGCTCCTGGCGGTTCGTAACCGTGGCCGTGGGAAACAGTTTTTGGTGGACTGGGAAGGTTATGGTCCAGAGGAGCGTTCATGGATCCCTTCACGTTTTGTTGTGGACAAGGGTATGGTCAGGGACTTTTATGCCCACTCTGGGAGTCCTGGGCCGTCAGGAGTCGGCCCTAGAAGGGGGGGTACTGTTATGTCTCGTCAAATTTGTTAATGTCTTGTCTTGTGTCATGTGTTGGTCCTTTATGTTTTCATTTAGTCAAGTCACTCATGTCCCGTCCTGTCATGCACTTCCTGTTTTATTTTGTACTCACCTTTTCCCTCTTGTTTCAGATCTTGACTTCCTCCCTTTGTGTGCCTTCCCTCCGCTGTGATTGTCAACCCCGCCCCTGATTGGTTCCACCTGTGTCCCCTTACCTCATGTTCAAATAGTCCTTGTCTCCCTTGTCTTGTGTCAGTTCGTTTTGTCTTGTCAGCGTCACCGTCATGCAGCCCGAGAAGCCTTGTTTCATTCTGTCCTCCAAGTGAGCGTTTTTTGTTCCCCTTTTTCATCCTCCTTGAGAGCGTTTTTTGTTTAATAAATTCCCTTCGAGTTAAGCGTTTGAGTCCTCCTTCCTGTCTGAGGTCGTTACACATATCTGAATAAATGCTCAATGGGCTTATGAGAGTGATATTGATCCATTCATTTCTAATCAAATGACAGCGAAGAACAAAGAGGAAAAAAGAACACGAGAAACTGTGTGGAGAAGGTGGCTTGAAAAGGAGGAGAAATGATGAGGGGAGTGAAAAGCAGAATAAAATAAGACGAGCGGAGAAAAATATGTGATGAGGAGCAAGGAGAAGGATAAATGGAGATCTGGTGAGAAGGTGAGAAGAAGACAGAGGTGGAAGAGGAAGTCTAGATTTAAGGAGTGAAAGAGAAAGCGAGGATAAAGAATGAAAGAGGAATAGGACATGAGGAGTTATATTTGACCAGGACTTTTTCTTTAATTCCCATATAAAACAAATTTCAAGGACTGCCTATTTTCATCTGCGCAATATTTAAAAAATCAGACATATCCTGTCTCAAAATGATGCTGAAAAACTAATCCATGCATTTGTTACTTCTAGGCTGGATTATTGTAATTCATTATTATCAGGCTGTCCGAATAAATCTCTAAAGACTCTCCAACTGGTCCAGAATGCAGCTGCACGCCTTCTGACAAAAACTATAACTACCTATTTTAGCTTCACTGCATTGGCTTCCTGTAAAATCTAGAATAAAATTTAAAATCCTTCTCCTCACTTTTAAAGCTCTTAATGGTCAGGCTCCATCATATCTTAAAGAGTTCATATGTGACTACCTAGCATGCAGGCCTGCCTCTAAAAGTAGAATGTGAGGCAGAGCCTTCAGTTATCAGGCTCCTCTCCTGTGGAACCATCTCCCAGATTCGGTCCAGAGGGCAGACACCCTCTCTACTTTTAAGAGTAGGCTTAAAACTTTCCTTTTTGATAGAGTTTATAATTAGGGCCAGCCAGGCTTGTCCTGGACCAGCTCCTAGTTTATGCTGCTATAGGCTTAGACTGCCGGGGGACTCCTACTCCCATGATGCACTTAGCCTGATTCAATAACCTAAACTTCTTCCCTGGAGTTGTCTGTGCTTTCTCGTCTCACAGGTAATCTGGGCCTGTAGACGTCCGGATGACAGATTCCAGTCCCGGACCTTCTAGCTTCAGTGTTGATTTTCAATGTGCTTCTCTCTCTCTCCTATCCTTCCTCTCTCTCCTCTCTACCCCAACCAGTCGAGGCAGATGTTCTCCCACTTTGAGCCTGGTTCTGGTTCTGAGGTTTTTTCCTGTTAAAAGGGAGTTTTTTCTTGCTACTGTCACCAAGTGCTGCTCATGTGGGAATGTTGGGTCTCTTTAAAATTAAAACCTGAAGAGTACGGTTTAGACCTGCTCTATGTGTAAAGTGCCTTGAGATGACTTTGTTGTGATTTGGCGCTATATAAATAAAGATTGATAGATTGATTGATTGACGTGAGGGAGTGATGAAAATGTGTTGGGGAGAAGGGAGTGAAGAACAGAGGAAGTAAAGGAAAGCAGAGGAGCCAGGAGTAGATGAAATGGAACAGGCCGTTCTCATTCACTATTCGTACTATTTGTACTAAAAGTTATGCGTATGAATCACGTGTCAGCTGTGATCACATGACTTATACAGACCTGTCAGCTGTTCTTCCTGAGGAAAAAAAGGCCATTCCTATTACTCTAATTTTGTTTGATAATGTTTATGGGAGAAATGTGCATTATTATCATGATAGTCATTCGGTGAATGTATACAATCTTTAATTTTCTTAGTTATTACGAGATTTTTTTCAGGCGTCGTTGCTACGGTGGTTGCTATGGACGCTGCTATCGCTGTGGCTCATGTAGCTTCCACTTGGAAGTATTACCCTTACTCTCACTGCGTTAATGTTCTCTTTTAATGTCCATTTAGGCTAATTTTTTGGGCTATGGGGCTGAAAAAAAATCAAATAAATACCACAATTATAGAAGATTATATGTTTTAGTCATGCCAAAAAACATTTTTTGCAGTGCAGGACTATTGTGTCCTCTTCCTGGCCATGAGAATAAAGAAGAGGCTGACTGAGAGAGACGTGCAGTGTGCTATTATGAGCATCCTGATTAAAGGCACACAGAGAGCACCGTCAAAAACTGAAGTCTTGAATAAATAGTTTAGAGTGTCACATAACCCTGACATGAGACTTAATACGTCTGTGAAATACAGAGATTAACCTGGTAGTGACATTTATTTATTGTACAATTTCTGCACTGCAGGTTTAAAGAAAAGAAAAGAAAAAAAAGAATATATATACATATACTCATCCTTGACCACAACAGTTGGTGGCAGAGGCATGTAAAAGCCATTAATCATGGATGCCTGATTGTGTAGAGCCTGGGACTCATGATGGATGAGATTCAGTCCCTACAATAATACTGCATGGGCATGCTCATCACATTTTACAGTTTCCTTCTTTGTGCATCTCTGACAATGCTGTGGCTTTATGAAGTTAGCTCTTAGCATGTTGTCCACAGCATGTTGTTGAGCTTCCTTCCACCTCTCTAATGACTCTCCAGTCATTGGCTGCTGTTGATGTGCTAGGATTAAGACTGACATCCAGGTCATGTGCACCCAGAAGGCTCCCCAGGTCTTTAAGAGCAGCATCTGTTTCAGGGGATGGAAAAGTTGTTGATAAAGCAAAATTAGGGCTGAGCAATTCATTAAAATATTAGTGAAAACACAATATGGCCCGGTGAAATATCCAAATCGCAGGAGGTTATATTATTTGCTTAAGCTCAAATGTGTGACAACACACAGCCACTAAAAACAGACATTCTGTTCACACAAAGCAGTTAAAAACAGACAAGGAGCTAATTAGCAGTTAATTTATCTGACTAGTTAGCCAACATCTTTGAGACTTCTGTTAGAATGAATTGTGCAACATAAGATTTGAATATAGTCCCATTTCTCAATAGGTTTAAACATCTACAGGCAAAAACAGCTCAATCACACTTTGTAGTCTAGTCTTTAACCCTTTGACATCTGATTTGTTCATCCATCACTACCCACCCAAATATGATAAACCAGTAGAGATTATCCCAAACATGGAAAATCAGTCGTTGAATGAGTGTTTGCAGAATAATGTGATCATCATGACAATCTATATAAGAAACAAGTAAAAACCATTTATGATCACTTACCAAGTTCTGCCTCTTGCTCATCGGGCATCTCAACGGAAGTCTGAGGAACAATGAGATTAATTGATCTTGCCCTTCCAGCTGAAAAGAGAAATTTCAACGTGAAGAGCACATACAGAATGTAAGTGCAGTGTCAAAGTGTATGAAATGTTTATTCTAGGGATGCTCAATATCGGCTTTTCTGCTGATCTCCGATATTCCGATATTGTCCAACTCTTGATTTACGATTCCGATATCACCCAATGCCGATATATGCAGGCTTTTTACACCAAAACTGTTAGGTAACAACATAACATATCTCCTATTTAACACATTATACCTTATTTTATTGTGATGCCCCACTGGATGCATACATACAAATGCAACATGGCTTTCCAAATGTAAACACTGTCTGTGCAAAATAAGAGAACAACTTCAATATAAGTTATGGAAAAAAATATTTATTATGCTGCTTTGCAGTCATTGCAAATTGCAAATTTAATATCCATAGGACACACTTGGGAATAGTTCCAAACCACAGACATAGCGTCATGCACCAGGCGAGCAAGCTTGTTAGCCACGGTTAGCGACCCACGAGTCTAGCGTGTTGTTGTTATACGTCATCAAGCGCACGCCGGGAAACGTCCCATGCTGCGTTCATGCTGGCTCGGAAATGCTGAAGCCTACAGAACAAACATCGGTTATAAAAACCGATACCGATACTTCACTACAACTAAGTAAATATCTGCCTATAATATCAGAAGGCAGATAATATCAGAAGGCCGATATTATCGGACATCCCTAGTTTATTCATACTGTGAGTTCCCCACTGAGTGCAAGAAGAAGAAGAAGTGTGAGGCGGAAGCAACATGGACGGCGGCGATAATGGCAACAGCACTGATAGAACTTCATAATAATTAATAAATTAAAGTTTGTTTATATTCACTCAATGAAGCTTGGGAAAATATAATGGAACATTTATCAACCTAAATGTTATCAATCCGCATTTTAAAGACTAAGCTTTCAGCGCACTGATCACTGGTGTTTCTGTATTCTCGTATGTCGTACGAAAAGTAGTGCACAACTTTTCGCACAATAGAATAGATTAAGATGTGCGTTAAATTTTTTTGCATCTTCAGTTTATGATCAGAAATGTTCATACTTTTTAAAAATGATTTTAGAGAGTGAAAGAAGTTAAGAAGAAAAGAGGAGGAAAGAAGAACAGATCAATAGTGAAGGTAAATCAAATAAAGTACCATAAGATAATAACACATGCCAGTGTTATTTATGCTTCGCTACTATTCCCTAATGAAATCTAATATAATCTGAGTAAATATTCTTTCCTCTTATTCAATTCAGCATATTGAAGACCACATTTACTTGGCATTGTTGGGGATCCTTGATTTGCATTTAGAGCAGCCCAGATTATTATGGCATGGATTCAACTATGACAGAGTTGTCCAATAAACATTCATTCTGTGGACTCCACTCCTGCATACTATAACAAAAATAGGTTTTAAGATTAGTAATGCTGTTTACGCATTCAATTCCTCCCCTTCCTACGTCATATAACTTAAAAATAGAAAGCAGTTGTTGTATCTGACCATTTTTGCCTCTGTTTTAGGTGGTAGGAGTGAAAATTAGTCATCCTCAATATATGTTGTGTTGTGGTTTCAGAGTGATGACAGCTGGAGAATAATTAGATTCAAAACAGGATGTAGGCTCCGAAGGAAGAGGGTTTTTTTCTATCTAAAAATCATGTTTATTCTGATGTGAAAATGATGTACAGATTTTTAGGCATTGTATTATCTCAAATGAAATGCTTGAAAAATAGTGCATATAGCTGCTGTAAATGCCCAGCCATCATGTCCATGTGGGCCCAATAAGGGTTAAATTTGGGCTGCAAATATGGGTCCCAAGTGGGTTTGCCTGCAGTTTCCATGGTGGCCCCATCTGTGTTTGCCCATATGGGCTTCAAGTGGGTTCTGACTGGGTTTCGGGTGGAGCCCAAGTGGGTGAACCCATGTAGGCCCCACATGTTTGCCCATATGGGGTCTGAGAGGGGTAAAACATGCAGTTTTACAGATATCTCTTGGTGGTCTATGGGCCACAGGGTGATTTTTCGCTGCAATACCATGAGTGACCACTGGGATAATTTGGCCGCAAGGCTGAGCGGCTGAGCACTATCCAGCTCATATAAAACGTCCATAGTCTGGCTCTGCCACTGATTTGGGGATATATTTAATTTCTCAGACTGATTTGTTCTTTGTTTCCAGGGCAACCATCATTTAACAGAATTGGCCAATTACACCTGCAATCCACATGCATCCATCTGCATGTGCCTATTTAGGGTTACTAGATGAGTAGAGCTCTATTGTAACATAACATGTTTTGATTTTAGAGACTATCATAATAATATGACACAGAGTCTCTGTTGAAACGCTTCAGGTAAACACTATTCTTTTCATGATGTACTTTATTTCCCTGACATTGTCAACACCATTCAACATTAAGTGTTTTTATTTCTAGTAAAGTGCTGTACTTAAATACAATTTTGAACTACTTATACTAATAGTATTTCCATGTGATGCTACTTTCTACATCTCAGAGGGAAATATTGTCCTTTCTACTCCACTACATTTATTTGACAATTTTGGTTACTTTTTTGAATTTTAAGATATAATATTTAGTTTACCTATCACACGTTTGGACAAGCCTTCCCACTCACTTTAATAAGAAAGTGACTGGTAGTGTATAGGACTTAAAATATATTTAGCTGATATATGTATGTACTTTTACTTACGTAGGATGTTAAATGCAGGACGTCTTCTTTTAATCGAATATTTTTTATATTGGTACTTTCACTTAACGAAAGGATCTAAATACTTCTTCCACCATTCTCCAGTTTAAAATCAGTTCAAATGAACACGTTTGAGGGGTTGATTGGAGGTGTTGATGTACAGGACTATGGGGAAATATGGGGGTACCGCAGACAAACAAGGTTGGGAACTACTGGCCTAGTGGATAACAGGCTTCACTGTATATTCCAGTAGTATTTTCTAGCTCACCTTGTAATATTAATTATGGTTTAGTGTAATACATTTCTGCTGGATGCTCCACTGTCTCTAACTGCGTGTGTCTGCTGCTTATACTGAGCAGGTAGTGTACAGATGGGTTATCATTTTCATTTATCATATCAGCTTTGTTGCTGAATCTGATACACATTTCTACATGTCTAAGATTTTCCACATGAATATTTAGAGGAGTCTATGTCAGAGATTCATTTTGATCCCACATCTGGCTCATCATCATGACATGTGTTCACAAACAGAAAAAAATCATGTGTTCAGCCCACTCATTAGTGCCAACTTGTGACAGAACAATAATTCTCCACCTGTGTTCTCTCTCTCAAACTAAAATATCTCCCAGACTGATGATTCAGAGTTTATCAAATGGAGTCTGAATGTTCTGAAGTCAGTTGGAAGTATCTGTTTGATACCTATGGTTTCCAGGGAATAAATGTTTTTAAAAGGTAAATTTAATCTCTACATGTCTTTGAATTGTTTTTCCTTTGTGTCCTAAACTGGTGTGAAATAAACACATCTAAGAGTCTACAGCAGGGATGTCAAATATACGGCCCGCGGGCTAGAACCGGCCCTCCAAGAGGTCCAATCTGGCCCACTGGATAACTTAAAAGTAATTCCATTTTTTCTGCTGCTTCAGAACTTTTTCCACACTAACCAGATAATAATTAAATGGAAAAAAAAACAATGAATACATATCGTGGTCATATTTAAACTATTCATATATTGAACATTGTGCAAAATAATGTGAAAAAAACGTACATATTGTTGAAATTGCATTACTATTAACATTACTAATTAGCACTATAAACAAAGTACAGCTGGTGGGTCATTTGTTTAGCAGATATTTAGCAACATTTTCACCTGATAATGACGTTTAACAGATCTTCAAAGTCAGTAGGATTCATCCGGTGGAGACCATGAATGTCTGGACCAAAATCTATCCAGTGGTTGTCAAGAATGTAGAGACAACATTCCCAAATGTAGCTAAAGAGAGTGATGGAATCTCCTGGTGGCTGTCAGGAGAAATGCTTTGATTAAAAAAATAATAAATCGATTTTAAAAAATAAGCTGAAGTCAGTTGAAGATGTTTTATTAAGTAACATCAATTAAAATACATGTAAACATACAGTACCTCAGGCACTTTGAGGAGCTATCAGGTTTACCTTTCTTTGTTCTGTAGCTAGCTATGTTCTAACCAGTCCACAGCTCTACCTCACATTCCTAAAGAGTCCTCCCATCATTCTAGCCAGTGCCTGTCACAGTAAAAAAAGAGGTTCTAGAAATATAAACTACGTCCCAGGTGATCACCCAAAGTCTCTTTGCTGTCCAACTTCTCAGCTCTGCTCAGGCAGAGAAGGCGGCTGTCTGTCAAGGATGCTAGCCAGTGTTTTGAACGGCTGTCCCCAGTCTCCGAGGGAGCTGAAATCCCCTGTACTGTCAATGACCCATGATTCCTCTATAGAGCTGAGCGAGCCGGCCACCGAGCCGTCGCCCTCATAGGCGTAGGTGGCCAGCGAATCATACGGCGGCACCGCGTAACCCTGCTGGCTCTCCTCCAGCCGCTGCTCGATGAACTCCCTGATCACTTCGGCGTCGCCCTCGGTCACTCTGGGACGGTGATCGGGCGGTAGCTCTTTGTTCACGGCGGCGATGACGTCGGCCGTTTGACGATGTATGTCAGGTGATCTGACGTTGTCGCAGCGACTGTTGAGGTGCAACAGAACACCGTCGCCGTAGCCGTTTTTCTCCTTCTTGGAGGTGCTGCTGTAAGTGCTGGTGCGCTGAGAGTGGGTGTTACGCAGAGTGCCCATGTCGAAGGCGTGGGTGTCCTCCTCGCCACCACCTTCATCGTCATAGTGGATGACGTTATCACGGATGTCCTCTTTGGACGTCATCAGAGTCTCTTTCTCTTTGTGGCGTCTCTGGCTCATGTATAATGCAGCCATGACTGTAAGACAGGAAGACAGTAAGATGATGGATTAGTCAATCATATCATTTTATTCATAGCTCTGAAACAGCTGGAATAATCCCACTGAAAAGAGACAGCAGTAGTTTAGTTCTCCATTAGCTGCAGATATTCTTCCTACATAATCCGTAACAATACATAACATTACAACATATTAAAAAAAGGTTGGGAAAAAAAGGATAAAAGAAGATAGCTCAACAGATGGAAAGACACTTCTCCACAAAACAACACAATGAACACATTTTCTAGCAGAGGTAGACTGTTTGGCTTTTTATTTAGTTTTATTAAAAGACTGGTGATTAAAAACTGATCACGTTAATCTGCTATTTCCTATTTCTCATTTTAGTTATTGACGAGATTATAGACATACAGAAGAGTGTTTGTGCTCGAATGAATTTCAAGAACTGATTTTCTAATGTTCCTTTTCTGACATGACCGCTGTTGAACTATGGAATCATTCATATTTAAATCCTACAAACAGTGACTTCAAAATTCTTCTAATTTATTCCACAGTTTTTCATTAATCTCAACCTTATTCACCTCTCTCTGTTTTTTTTAAATTGTAATTTTCTCTCTCAGCTCTACATTTTAAATTCTTAATAAAACAGTCACTCATATGTACGCTGACAGATGTATTGGTTGCTGTAACCATTCCCTCTCTCTGTGCTGATTCCTTTCTAACACAGCCACAACCTCTCTGATTGGGGACAAAATTCATAATCATCTCAGAAGGTGAAGAGCCACTGTAGATTTAGTTGCCAACAGAATTGTAAAGAATCACAGTGGAACGGTAGAGTAGCTCTTTGGGGAATATTGTGGAAATAAGCAAATATATGTGGGTCAATGACGTATAAGGATTTTCAACAACTCAATTTTAAATAATAAAAACAAGCATATCTAATGCAGTAGTTCAAACATTCAGAATGTTGTGTACCTGAAAATTCATATTACAATTTGAAAGTGATTTTAATGGGGTTTTTTCAAGACTAATTAGCACTGGCCTTAAAAAAAAGTCATTTGGTGCGACCATGTTCATCTTGAAATATCTTATATAAATAAAAGACCATCATTTACAAAGATTTTAAAAAAAAATGCAAATACTTTGTTTCCAAACACTTTATATTACTGAAAACTTGTAAAAAAAAAAGATGTGAAGCGTGTTAAGTAAATTGATTTATTTCAAGATGAATCATGGTCGCACCACATGACTCTTTTTAAGGCCAGTGCCAATTAATCTTGAAAAACCCACTAAAATCACTTAATTTCAAATGTATAATATGGATCTTCAGGTACACAACATTCTGAATGTTTGAACTACTGCATTAGATATGCTTGTTTTTATTATTCTACAATTGAGTTGTTCTAAATCCTTATACGTCATTGACCCATGTACGTGTTGTGATGAATGACACTTTCAACTGTTTTATATTTGAGTAACTTAGATTCTAAAAAAAGATTTTAAAGACAATGAAGCTGATGGTACCCAGGGGACGTTCATGCGACCGCTTATTAGGGAAATATATGTAAAGAGGAAAATAGTCACGTGGAGGATATTCTCTGATATTATTAAGTAGCAAATATGCGAGAAAAAGGATCATACATTTATGAGAAATACAATGTGTCTGGATAGGATGATATGGTGACTCTGGGCTAAGATAACAAGTATCTCCTTATTGTTAAACTCAACTGAAAAGTGCAATTGATCACTTCGTCACCTTTTTTCATGACTTTGTGAGTAAACTGCAGTCAATAATGGCTTCTTTTTTTTTTTTTTAGAAGTAATTATTTATTTATTATTGTTTCTGCACTTTTAAGGACTGCATCTCAATTTCGTTGTGCTCTGTACAATGACAATAGAAACATTCTACAGAGCATCCAGAACGTATTCACACCCCTTCACTTTCCCCACATCTTGTTATGTTACAGCATCATTCCAAATTCTTTTTTTTTCTTTCTCATTTTGTTTTTGTCTTGTTTTGTTTTTGTTTCTTTTAACATATATGACCATAGTACACTGTTGAAAGTTCTGGAGTGCAAAAGCAGGAAACCCCCCCCCCCCCTTCACACTTGATTTAGTGTGAACTATCTTCTCAAGCCCTGGCAGTCTGAGTACTTGACAGAATGTGAATGAGGGTTCATCAACAATGTTGGGTTAACACTTTGATTGAAAAGAACAACTCTGGTTAAATCCAGCGAACCGATGAACAGCTGTGTGTAAATGAGCGTGATGTCAGGGTCTAACAGGATGACGCTTCACTCTCAGCTCACATACAGGGTCATTTACTCTCAGCTCAAGTCTGCATGTGAGAGATATCGAGTGCCAAAAGTGAGCGGCAGCAGCTTTGAAGCCCTGCTGCTCACTGAAATCTACACACACACACTCCCACTCGTAGGCATGAATTGATAACACACACACACACACACACACACACACACACACACACACACACACACACACACACACACACACACACACACACACACACACACACACACACACACACTCCTGTCCTGGTTCGCTCACTGAACATCTGCATTTATTTACCTGTCAATGCACGCTCATACTAACATTAACACACACCACTGCACACAGTTCAAACCTTATATTTCCAATAAGTGTCATTCCTCACATGGTGTGATATAACAGCAGATCTCTTGTATTCATGCTGGTTTCCCCTCAGACACCGTACACACAAAGCATAGAGAACGTAGCTTCTGCAGTGATGTTTGTGATGTCTTTAACAGTGAAAATGTCACGGAGCGGCGGAGGTAATGTAAGGTAATGAAGTTAGCTGTAGGCATTTTCAGCTGGGCAGGTGTGAGAAATCTTTCTAAAAAAACTACGAATGAGGAAGCTGGAGGAGTATAATGAATATAATGATGATTCATTTATTTAAAAAAAAAAAAAAAAAAAAAAAAATTAGCAAATTTAGCTTTGAAGAAAAAATGCTTTTGCATGTGTTAATGATTGAGACAAAGCATGTGCAGGAATAATATTAAAAAGTAGCTAATTATTAAAAACAATCAAAAATCTAAAGGGACTAAAGGGTTAGGTCAAATAAATAAAACAACAGACTGCTTTGTGTTTTTTTTAATTATTATTTTTTCTTTCAATTAATTTAATACTATCATTTTGCTTTGGGCTTGTTGTCAGTGACAGTGTCTGCCACCTTATACAGGGTGCATGGGTGCTGTCCCAATAGCTACAGGGCTACATTTAGATTCAACATGCTTAATACATTATTCCTAAATATTTAAAATAAGGAAATAAATGAGTTTTTAGTATAGAGTCATGGAACACATACTGATCCCCCTGCTTCCATGTAAACATAGAAATCACCCTAAAACCAATAAAAGAATGAGATTCATGAGTGATCATAACTGGCTACTCATGAACTTGATGCATATATTCCTCCAAATGAGATGTGGTGGAAAATATATACTTTTGAATATGTTGTGCATTTCTGATATGTATCTTTACTAAAGTACACATTATACAGTCACTGGCCTCTTCATTAGAAACACCTGTTCATGTTGAATCTATTTCAATCTAATACAACAGCTCTGCTATAAATTCTACATTTATGAAGTTTATACATTTTCAGTTTTTGTTAACATTGTCAAAAAAGTGATACTTCTACTGTATGTTTACTATTAAAGTCATAGTGGCTGATGGTGGTGTATTAGGGTGCATCATATTGAATGGCGTTCCTAATATTTTGCCTCCCTCATGTATGTTAATGGAGTGGACAAAATATTAGGAACACCATTATATTGCATTAGACTGTACCTAATAAAGAGGCCAGTGAGTGTATATTTTTTAAATATGTACCTTTAATATGATATGATGCATTGTTGATATGTCACCATAGGCCTGATTGTAAAATAATGTATTTGGTTACCCCACAACAACCTCCTCATGATCATTTTGCCTCGAATTATTTTCCTTAAGAAGATGAGATCAGTCCAGCGTGACTGTGTTTATTTAATTGGAAAGAAGGTTGCAGTGACCAGAACATTTGCCTCTGGTTTATGCCGGATAAGGAACGATTCCCGCTCTTATTGTTATTCGAGAGGTTCTGAGTGTACCATAAGCAGAGGAGAAACAGTGATTGGTTGACGAGCATTAGATGACATAGGCGAGAGGCACGTTCCCATTGGTGGAGGAGGGAAGTGGAACGGACAAGGAGTTAATAAAGTTTTGTATTCATACATATTTTCTGTTGTTTCTGCAGAAATAACTCAAGTCTTTTATAATAAAGATATTGAACTTTTGCTGTTAGAATGAAGTAACAGAGAGAGTAATGGAGGATGATCTGCAGATATATTCACATTTTACCAGTTTTTTTCTCACTTATTATGTTCATTAGTTATTCTCTAACTGTGTCTGTCTGATGTTTGGTGATGGGGGGGGGGGTTTAGTGTGGCTGTGGTGTGTTTTTCAGAGCTTTTTCCTGGTGAAAGTAGCTGGAGATGAAGTTAATGAGAGCAGTGAGAATAAATTAAAGCTGGAAAGTTTGTTAAACCAAATAAAACACTTGAGCTGAAGGGAGTTGGTAATAATGACCTGTGGGTGCATCACTAAAACTGATCCATTGTTAATATAAAAAGTATTGATTAGTAGGAAATGGTGAGGAACATGTTCTGGCTCCATCCTCTACTGGACTCTAATTCTCTAATAATCACATGCATGCAATCCCCAGCTGAACTCTGCATGTACATAGCCGGCCAATCAGGACACGACCGCCGGTGAAGTCTGCGTCACACAGTATGAAAGGTTACATCTTGCTGTTGCTCTCATCCTTCTCACTTCAGCAATGAATCTGCTCACTGATCTCACTTCTCCACACATGTAGTCGCTGCTCCAGCAAGCTTGTTCTTACAATACTTTAATGCTTAAAGGGGATGAATTCTGCACATCTCCAGCTCTACATTTATATTCTGAGGCTCGACCCGAATATATTTGCATAACTTACAGTTCAAAACTGCCCATCACTTCAGCCTCTTCCCAGTAGTGGAACCTGCAGCTTTCAACATTCAGACAGTGGTTGAAAGTAACTAAATACACTCACTCAAGTACTGGACTTAAGTATCATTTTCAGTTACTTGTACTTTACTGTAGTATTTCTTTCTTCATCTCAGAGGGAAATATTGTACTTTCTACTCCACATTTATCTGCTGACCCTTTGGAGGGGCCCCACTCCTAGGTTGGGAACCACTGGACTAAACTAGCTAACTGTATATAAAGTAGTGTAAACTAGCTCCACCTCCAGCAGCTACAACAGTAACATGCTGCTCTAACACTGATGCTTCACTATTAATAATCTAATGATGTCATAATAATAATATATCAGTCAGAGGGACCAAACCACTACTTTTACTGTAATACTGCATACTACATCACTATAATACTGCAGTACTTTTACTGTAATACTGCATACTACATCACTCATAATACTGCAGTACTTTTACTGTAATACTGCATACTACATCACTCATAATACTGCAGTACTTTTACTGTAATACTGCATACTACATCACTCATAATACTGCAGTACTTTTACTGTAATACTGCATACTACATCACTCATAATACTGCAGTACTTTTACTGTAATACTGCATACTACATCACTATAATACTGCAGTACTTTTACTGTAATACTGCATACTACATCGCTCATAATACTGCAGTACTTTTACTGTAATACTGCAAACTACATCACTCATAATACTGCAGTACTTTTACTGTAATACTACATACTACATCACTCATAATACTGCAGTACTTTTACTGTAATACTGCATACTACATCGCTCATAATACTGCAGTACTTTTACTGTAATACTGCATACTACATCACTCATAATACTGCAGTACTTTACTGTAATACTGCATACTACATCACTCATAATACTGTAGTACTTTTACTGTAATACTGCATACTACATCACTCATAATACTGCAGTACTGCATACTACATCACTCATAATACTGCAGTACTTTTACTGTAATACTGCATACTACATCACTCATAATACTGCAGTACTTTTACTGTAATACTGCATACTACATCACTCATAATACTGCAGTACTTTTACTGTAATACTGCATACTACATCACTCATAATACTGCAGTACTTTTACTGTAATACTGCATACTACATCACTATAATACTGCAGTACTTTTACTGTAATACTGCATACTACATCATCATAATACTGCAGTACTTTTACTGTAATACTGCATACTACATCACTCATAATACTGCAGTACTTTTACTGTAATACTGCATACTACATCACTCATAATACTGCAGTACTTTTACTGTAATACTGCATACTACATCACTATAATACTGCAGTACTTTTACTGTAATACTGCATACTACATCACTCATAATACTGCAGTACTTTTACTGGAGTACAATTTGTCATGTAGGTGTTTTATGTGTAATGGAGTATTTTTACATTGCTGTATTGGTACTCTTAACTTACATTATTTTACCTTTATTGGATAGAGACTTTTGAAGAAGAAGGCAGGAAACATAGGTAGAGAGATAGGTATGATATGCAACAAGATTGACTGGCTGGAATCCAACCAATGACCATGTGACCATGTGGCATGCACAGTAACCATTTGACTTCCATTATGCTTCCTTGGGTAAAGGCTCTAAATATTTCCATCACTGCATTCA
The DNA here is from genome assembly GCF_963691925.1 of Scomber scombrus. NCBI lineage: Eukaryota > Metazoa > Chordata > Actinopteri > Scombriformes > Scombridae > Scomber > Scomber scombrus. Next base: position 2,294,899 of record NC_084980.1, read on the forward strand.
GATGGTTGTGTTTATTGGTGGAAAGACTAGTGACATGTAGTAAATGGAGGCTGTTATAATCCTGGTAAACTGGTTAACAGTAAGTTAGCTGTCTAGTGAATTAGATTTTCCATTCTTTGAGCAAAATGGGTGAAAAATTGGGTAAAACAAAATAAAAAGTTCATGTACTATGTGAACATTTCTGCTCTGCTGTTGTGAACTTTCTGTCCACCCTCGCAGGACAACACAAACCAGCTTCTGTTTCGTGTCTCAGGCTGATTTTTTGAACCAGTCATCAAAGAAAAAGACACACACATGGATTAGTGAGAACAGAGCGCTGCTTTAGAGACTGCTGTCTGTGTCAGCTGCTGAGTGCAGAGCGACACACAGAGCTGTGGATTAGTTTCAAAACTAAAAGATCATTATAATACACAGAACACAGCCGGTCTATGGGACAGACGTAGGCTTTTATTGAACTCTAAAAGGTGACTGTGATTTTGCCATCAGGGCCACTCGGGCTTTGGAAGGACCTGCCTGAGGAAATCAGGCTCGCAGTATCAGGAACTTCTTTTAAATCACTTCTTGAAACTCATTTCTACAGACTAGCTTTAATGTGATATCATTTGTTAAATGTCAGCCTTGTTACTGCTCTCTGTGTTGTGTGACTTTGCTTTGTTTTGTTCTGCCTTTGCTCTGTCAGTCAAAGCACTTTGTAAACTCTGGTGCTACAATATGAATAAAGGTATTATTATATGTACTACATGTTGGAAAGGTTGTATAGCCTTTAGTCTCATACTGTAGTTTCAGGAACTACTATAGACACATAGGTGTCTTTAGTAATGACGGGCATCATCACAGCTGTTAGATTTATTATAATTATTTATTAAAAAGCCAGCCAGAGTCTCAAATCAAGACTACAAATGTCCAAGTGTTCTGTCTTGTATACAAACCATTATATAGAAGCAGAATATGTTTTAAATTGGCCCAAACGTCAAGCTGCTGGATGTCTTATTAAAGTTTAGCCTTTAGTTTACAGTTAATGGTGCACACAACTACAGTTTAATGATTTGATGTACTGCACCAATACGTTTCATACGTTTTTAACCTGCAGTCCACTTTAACCTTTGACTTTTTATGAAGCCAAACCAAATATTTAAAGATTAATTTGAACCAGGAGACACTCCACCTCTCACGTGACATTGTCTGACAGATTGAAAGTATTGAGTGGGATTGGCACATCATGTGACTGTCAGGTGATAATTCACTTTATCTTTAGTCTGAAGAAGAGCACTGAGCTCAAAATGTCACTTGTGGTATCTTATTAAATCTACTTCCTTCTTGCTCTGACAAGACAGTATATGTTGTTGGTCCACACACTCCAGAGTGACACATACAAGTGTTTTCTGATCTGAAGCCCCCATCAGCAGACTGCATCATTTGTCTCTGCCTTCCAAAAGTGTTACAAATCACTGAAAAACAGCATTGATTTATGATGTGACAACATAATGGTTTAAGGGGAAATATTCTACACATCTGGTGGCTTTATTGTAATAGCTTTGCATGATTTACAGTGCAAAGAAACTCCCTTTTTCATCTTCTACTGGTCCTTTATGCAGCCAAGCCTCAGTTCAGCCTCTGTCTGAAACAGGCTGTTTTAGCTCCTGTCTCTTTAAGAACTCCCCTCCCACTCTGTTCTGATTGGCCAGTTCCTGGAAGCTGCATCTCAGCCGACCTCCAGCTGCTATGTCATGAAGCCATGAAACACACTTTAGTAGTCAGATTTCACAACTTTTTCTCATTCTTTACCTGAAAGGTCAACTTCTCAAATACATCTAATGTGTTCAAGGCGGGTTGAGGTCCTAGTTTTTGACTTGCAGGGAGCATTTCCACATATATTAACTAAGTTTTTGGACCTTTGACCATGTGTAACATCAGACATCATAATACATATATACAATATGAATAAGTTAACCACAATAAGTATAACATGTCCCCTTTAAGGTTTGGTTAGGTTTGGAAAACACTGTGGTTTGTATTCACATAAGTGCTTTCCCTTAGCAAAAAGTAGTATACTTGAAGTTCATTTTATTAAGTATGCTTGAGTGTAAGTAAAAGTATAGCAAGTATACTACGGACCATGTACCTGTAGTGTACTAGAAAGTATACTAATTTAATACCTCTCCGGACTAAATTGGAACATTTTTAAGTTCATAGAAGTACACTTTAAGTATACTTTATAAGGTCATTTTAAGTTTACAAAAGTACACTTTCAAGTATACAACAAGTACACTCATCTATATACTACTAGTGTACTAGGTTTATACTTCTAGTCCACATTTTAGTTTATTGAAGTATACTTAAAGTATACCACAAGTACACTCTTCTATATACTGCCATTGTACTAGTTATATACTATATGATGTTGAACATATAAGTTTATAACAGGGGTAATACCTCAAAGCCAATGTTTTTATTCTGCTAAATGAAATGTAAGCACGAGTCAATGACTTGACCTTATTCTGTACTTGGATCCAGATATACTAAGTATTAGTACTTTGTGGCAGAAAGAAGTAAAAAGTAGAAGCTTTAGTATTAAAGTATAAGTGTAAGTCTTAGTATTAATGTACTTTTTTCTTTATACTTTTCAGTATAAGCCAAGTATACTTCACTATACTATTCTTAAGTATATAAAATATAGTACATACAAAGTTAACTTCAAGTATACTGCCTCAGTTTTAGTATAAAATAAGTATACTTGTAGTACACTTGAATAAACTACTTTTTTGCTAAGGGTTGTTATGGCTAGTTGCTATGGTTACAATAATACCACATGATTAAGTTTTTGGGCACAACCGTGCTAATGCTGTGTTGAGTTGTGTATTAACTCTCCATCCTTTCGTCCGCTCTGATTCATTACTCCACGTCTAATATGCTCACTCGCTCATCCTCTCTTCCACTTTTGATAATGGGCAAATGTATTTGTCCTCCCGCTATATAATCAATAGCAGAAGGAAAAACAAAGGCAGCTGCTTTAACCAGATAATCAATGAGTTAAAAACTGCCCTGTGAGGCTTCTTCTGTTCCACCTGGCTAACACTGCCACTGCTGTGTAGCTGACTGGAATACATCACAGTCCCATCAGACCCACAAACTGAATTTGAGATATTTAAACACCTGATTTCTGTTGTAAACTCGTGTATTTCAGAGGGTAGCTGTGTGTTGACTGGAGAATTTAGTGTTTTATGCCTTCTTGGTCATTTTAATCAATATCAGATGCCTTTTTCTTCTTGTAGATATGCATCATTTCTGTCTTCTTTCTGTCATATCAAATGCAGACAGCAGTGGAACCCTTTAGAAAAAGAATCTGAAAAGTCTCTCTGGTTGGAAGAGTTGAAGGCTTTCTGTGTTAAATCATTCAATGAGAAACTCTTAAATCTTGACCTCATTCTATCAAACTAACGGCCGACAAACAGATGAGCTGATTGAGAACTAATGATCAGTTGCAGTTACAGTGGTGAAACATTTATCAGACATGAGCAAAGGACTTCAAGCTTTACAAATCAAATCAGACACCAACATGGATCCTTTCCTAGAACACTATTTGAATTGAGAACTAGTCAAAAAATGAAAGAAAACATGAAACCCTTGAATTACCATGAGGAATCTGACTTCAACAAACAATGAAGCCTTTTCTTTTCAAGCAGACCTGGACATTACTTCATCTGCTACACTAATGGATTTTCTTGGGTACAGTTAGGTACAGGTATTTTTGACCAAATACCTCGATATTGATATCAAACAAATATTGTAGGGATGACTGTTGGTGCTCTGACAAAAATATTTACACAATGCGATTTTTGATAATCATCAGTAATGTGGATATAATGACTAAGTGGGTAAAATGCAAATAATAGAAAAGCTAGAACAATCTGGTAAGTTCAGAAACGTACCTTTAAAACCAGGAAAAGACAACTCTTACGCCACATCATGATATTACAGTATACCAAAGTAACCAGTCAGTTAAACGTAGGGAGGCAGAATAATGATAATAGAACAGCTAGAACACCAGGAAAAAAACACCTATGCTATATCATGATATTACGATATACAAATTCTAAGATGATATGTAGTCTCATATCACAATGATATAATATTAATATATTGCTCAGCCCTAGGTACAGGCATAATGGATATTACACTTAACCTGTTCTAAATAAAGGTTAAATGTCCCAGCGACAGATTTGCTATGAGCTTCTAATCAGAGGTTCCTGTCCCGCGTCATGACCAGTGTAAGCTTATGAACTCCCACAAACTCTCCATCAGTACAGATACACATAATTACAGTACCAGACAGGCTGCTGGAAGACTTTTTACACTGCCAAAAAGAGACAAATGCCATCAAACAAACAGTCACCTACAGAACTATGAAGGAATGGAACTCACTCCTGCAACCCATTACACATAAACTCAGTAAAGTTCAATTGAAATCACTTGTAAAACATCTTTTGAAAAAAATATCATAAATCATCATAAATAAATAGGTATAGTAATAACACTGTATTGATTATACTGTGTAACATGTGTCAGTATTGATTGTTAATGGGAGCTTATACATACATGTATAGATGTGTGTGTATGTTTGGATAGGGACATGGGCACAATAATATAGGCCTGATAAAGACTAAATAGTCTTATATTATATTATCTTATATTATTATTCTGATCTATTAAATGATTATACAAGTTTAGTATATTAAAAACCTTTCACTTCTTAGGATACTTTCTCTTATTTTCTTTATTATGTTGTAATGTTATATGTTGTATACATTGTGCATTGTGCTTATGGTTGGACCCCAGGAAGAATAGCTTCAGCAAGGCTGCAGCTAATGTGGATCCTAATAAAACTAAACCACTGAACAGCTCTGTGATGGACTGTATTCTGACATAGTTTGACTTTGTTCAACTCTGAGCCCTAACTTAAACCCCCCAAACCTCTCCCTTAAAAGCCACATGATCATGTGATATAAAACCTAAATACCCCCGTCAGTCAGTATATGATCTAGTCTTGAGCACATTGTCTACATCAGATCTCTATAAAGCTCAGAGTAAATGCATTCAAGCCAGATTTGAAATCCACTCTGGGTGGTGTGATGGTGTGAAACACATTGGAGCCAGATGTTAAAAAGGTGTAAATGCATTCATCTGGCCCAGATACATACGTAATCTTTTACTCCTACCAACTATAACTTCATTAGTAAGCTCTCTTTGATAGTAGCCTCCACAGGATGTGTCCCCTGTGATAATAGCAGCGGAAGTCACATTGAAATGATGCTGGAATCCTTTATCACTCTCTCTGTCTTATTAAAGAAACAAGAGGGAAGAGACTCAGGTGATTTAAGCTACAGTTATAGATAAACTGCTGTGCAGATGTTAGTCTTTTCTGGGCGTTTTGGCAGTTACCAAACAGCTTCAGGTGAATTACCAGCATCAGTGAAACATTAAATATAACATTAAAAAATAGCCTAAATCTTAATTTAACCCTTTACAGCAACACCATACAGTCTACACCCAAAATCTGATGCAATGCATTTTAAGTTTTTTTTTTTTTTTTTTAACGTTTGAAGCATCTTGAGTTACAACTACTGCAACTCAAGTGTTATACAAATAAATAAACATCTTATCCTAAACATCTTAAAAATGCTGCAATGTCTGATGGTAACCAGGCAACGTACAAATGAAAAGCCATCTAGAATTTCATACACATTCAGCAGTAGTTGGAAACAGGAAGTGAACTGTTGGGTTATTGCCTCCATCCAGCCCTGCTCCTCTGAATGAAGGAAATGATCAACTTGTATAGAAGTCATGTGACCTGCACCACTGCTCCAGGTCATGGTGTTTTTGGGTGACTGACATTGTGACCTATTGAGTCATTTTTCTCGGGATTACAGCCTCAAATGTGGCCAATGACAACACTGTTGACCAAGATCAACAGTAACCACACGAGGGGTTCTGGGTTTGAACCCGCCAGCCAGCTGGGGCCCTTCTGTGGGGAGTTTGTATGTTCTCCCTGTGCCTGTGTGGGTTCTCTCTGCGTTCTCTCTTGGTACTCCGGCTTCCTCCAAAAGACCAAAACATGTAGCCTAGGTTAATTGCTGATTGCTCGAAATTGCCTGTAGGTGTGAATGGTTGTCTGTCTCGTCTATGTGAGCCCTGTGATTGACTGGCGACCTTTCCAGGTTGTACACCACCTCTCGCACAGTGAAAGCTAGAATTTGCCCCCAGCCACCCTGCGACCCTCTGTAGGATAAGTGGTATGGAAAATGAATAGTCTTAATGTCTGTCTGAGAAACTGGACCTTTATGTTTTATCCTGGTTTACTATTTACCATTCATCACCAATGCTGAGCACATTCTGCAGATGGTTTTCATGCTCCACAATAAGCTTCTGTCATGTGAGTATGAAAAGGTCGCTATGGTGAATGAGTACCCTTTAACACATTTTACTGCCATCTTGAAGCATGACCGTGGCAACATGAATCGAAGAAGAATGCGTATTGGATTGAAACCAGAGGGCCAATAATCAAACATCTCATGATCCATGTATGATCGTTTCCCCCATCTGCTGCTGAAAGTCTTTATTGGAGGCTCTGCATGCAGATGTGGTGTAATAGTGACCATATATGGGAACTGACCCAAAACACCCCACACTCCATTAGAAAACCAATTGTCTGATCTGTGAAGCAGATCAGTGCACAGAGAAGGAAGAAACAACATCCCCCTGGGGTGTTTGCTATAGAAACTAAACAAGGTCATAGTGTAGACCAGGGGCCGGGTTAATGGGGGCTGCTGGTATGTACTGGCGTGTATTGATGTTTCAGCATGTTCAGCTCTTTGGGAGACTTAATAGAAAACCGTCTTGTGTCTGCATCAGGGTTTTTGTGTGTGTGTGTGTGTGTGTGTGAAGTGCTCCCTGCTAGAGGAGAGAAAAACTTAACAGTATGGTACAACTGAGGATTGTGAAATGGAAGGAACGCGGTTTCACACATAATAACAGAAGCACTACAGTGGGTCAGAAGGGAATTCAAAGAGAGAGAGGACACACTGTTTGCAATCTGTCAGTGAAAAATGTATTCTCTGCTCTGAAAGCATGTGATGTTCATTGGCTTCCTTTGTGATTCAGCTTTAACCCAATATTCAGTTTGCTGAAGCTGTGTCACTAAATAGTTTTTCAAGTGCGAGATTTTTACACAAAAAGAGACGATCCAGATAAATACACTCGCTCGAATTTTATATTTATGATTTAGCAGGATCAGCAGCAATACTGTACCCCGGTGCAGGTGAGAGAATAACGCCGCGTAAGCTTTAGAGGAGGATTTATTTAGAGTTGAGAGAAGAGGAGTAGGAGGTGGAGCTGTTGGCTTGGTAAATTACTGAAATCTCTCCAGGCTGTAATGTAGTATAGAGAACTCCTTTTTTTTGACACGAGAGACAAACATACAGCACCTTGCTTCCTCGCCAAACTGAAGTGAGAAATAGGACAGACTGATCTGAGCCCGGAAGCAGCTCACCATGAATAAAATGCAGCAATAAACACTTCCAGCATCGCCCGAAATGCAGTTTATGAAATAAAACTCTGTTGGTTTATACGTTTATTTATAAATCGTATATATATTATCCCTTATCCCCCCTATTATATATATATATATATATAATTCTTGCACTCATGCAGGGACTGTAGGGAGTAAAATCTGCACCTGCAGCCTTTTCACAGCTTCGCTCAGTTCTTAGTAACCGTGACTCGACCTGGGACACGAGTCTGGCAGGTCCCATAATATATGTGCTCTAATTGGGTCCAGTACAGTATGTCTGCTACCTGAGTGGATCCAGGTGGACTCTCAGAACCATTGCTGCTCCTCTCTATTTTCAACGTGATCAACCCTGTCCCCTAGAAATAACTTTCATATACTTCTAAATTGTTTTTCCCCAATTGTGTTGCATTGGCAAATTATTACTATTACTGCTTGGATTATGTTAAGAGGCAAAATGTTGGGAATGAATGAAGTGCTATATTTAGATATCACATTGAAGTAACAAGGAGAAGGTCAGGGTGGATGGTGAGTGTACAAAAACGGAATATGCACGCACATCTAAACTTAATTTAACGGGTGCTGGGTGAAAATAACTGCAGCTGTAATATAAAAGAAGACACCCGCACACTGTATTATGCGCTCCCGTGATTTAATTACATACCAACACAACGTTTTCGACCCTGAAAGGTCTTCGTCAGGTTCAAACAGAATGGTTGGGAATCAAGATCAGTTACTTCTGCAGCATGAAACATTCTACATACACGCACTAAAAACACTGGCTCCTTTTGGACTGAATGAGGAGTTTGATATTAAGCCTTTTTTATGATGAGTTTTGCTATTTGTTAATTCTTTGTCTGTTTCTCTGCAGCTTGTGACCGGGTGCTACCTTTACCCTTCCCACACATGCTCTTTCTGCGGTCAGAACAACCGAGATTTTGTATATTTTTATGATATATATTTGCTTGTGGACACTTGTACAGTTTTTGGGATGTGGGTTGTTGTGGTAGATATGTATATATTCTGTAATGCAGCTTTGTACTGTATATGAATATCTCATGATTTTTCACATAGATGTAACCTAATATGATAAACATGCTGACTGTCAAATTGGTTGAGGTAGGGCTATGACCACTTCCTTTGTATGTATGTGTATATATATCTCCACCATTTACCCTCCACCATTGTATTTGAGTGTCTGAATTCTGAGTGTGTAAATATCTCTAACTACCGTCATGTGACTCTACAGCTGATGGTGATGACACAAAGTGACAATGATCAGTTACTGTCCAAAATCTTGATTTGCTGCACATTATAGAGTGAACTGTAGCATGAGGTTCATGTCCTGAGTCCTGTGTGTAAATAGTTTGGCCAACAAAAACATATTGATTAGTTAGATAAGTTAATATACACAATGAGCCTCATTCACTAATAGGCAGTGCATGCAAAATGCCTGTTGGATTCATGACACGTGCGCACAGGCCACACATTGTTCTTACCTCGGAGTGTTTGTTAGTGAATCAGAATCATTCTAAACTGACAGGTGTGTTCTTGCTATTGGTAATAAGCACCAGTTTATATAAGGAAGTTGTGTTGGGGCGGTGCAGCAGTGGAGAGAGCTGTCAACAACTTTACTGATAATAAAAAAGGAACAATAGTTTCAGAAGTAGAAGGCAATAGAGGCAGATGTGGCTGGTAAACATGTCACCATTGGGAATGTGATTGTGAATCCTGTATACAGCCTGGAGACTAACATGTTGAACCACTAACATGCAGTTATGAGAGACATGGCTGATTTGGAACTAATCCCACTGTCTTCAGGTCCTGTCAGGTTTGGATTAGGTGTCTTATTTTGAAAGTCAATTAATGCACATGAGGTCAATTTTTTGATTCAGATCAAAAACTTGTATCTCTAAGATCATGTGTGTGACTGCCTGTGTGTGTATCCATACACCCAGGTAACATCTTAACCATAGTAACAGTGAAGTTATGACCTTAACAGCTGTGAAACTGTTGTAAACTTCCATCACAGTTTACAGACCCACTTCCTGCCTTATATTTGACTTTACATCATTTCTGTACAGTTGTGTGTTCACAGTTAAACAGCATTATCACTGCTGTTCAGCTTTACCTCCAAATAAAGTGCTTTAGCTGCACTAAATGAAGGCTAAAGCTATTCAAATAAGATCTAAGCTGTAGTGGACCAAGTATAAAAGATACTTCAAGCTAATAAAGACCAAACATTCATCTTTGCTTTATCTCTGTTGATATGCCTTACTTCTGTCCAACAGTTTCCTGATAACTTTACCATTGCTTTTAATAGCATGCCGCTATTTCGCCCTTTTGAGTCTTTTTAAGTCTGAGGTTCTTGGAGAGCAACTTTCTAAATCCAGGCTGAAAAACTAAAAGGTGAATTAATGGGATTTCATGCTCAGAGGCATTGTGCTTTAACCTTCGTGTCGTCCTCCCGGGTCAAATTGACCCCGTCTGTTTTGACTGTTCCTTATTTCCTCCCTTCCTTCTCTTTTTCTTTCCTTCCTCTCTCTTTCCTCCCTTCCTTCCTCCCTCCCCCTTTCTTCTGTCCTTCCTTCTTTCTTTCCCTTCCTTCCTTTGCTTCATCCCTCCCTCCTTCTCTCTTTCTTTCTTCCCCCCTACCTTCCTCCCTTCCTTCTTCATCCCTTCCATCCTTCCTTCCTCCCTCATTTCCTTCCTTCCTTTCTCTCTCCCTCCCTCTTTTCCTCCCTTCCTTCCTCCTTTCCTTCATTCTTCCTCCCTCCTTTCCTCCCTTCCTTCCTCCTTTCCTTCCTTCTACCTCCCTTCCTTCCTTCATTCAGTCGAGGACAACGGGAGGGTTAACCTGCCAGCCGGAGGACAAAGTCATCTTCTTCAATCCTTCTTTAAAACATTATATTGAATAGTCATTTTTGACCAAGTTTTATGTTCTAACAGTTGTGGCTTTCATACTTCTGTGTATTTTTATACATATATATTTGTTTTTTTTTCTTTCTCTGTATGCCTGACTTCACTTCCTTGTGCACAAGAATCACCAACACGTCATATAATAATAATTATATCCTTATGAATATACTGAGCACGTCCAAACTTTAGTCTAGTGCTGACATAATTATTTGATTAATAATCTAAGAATCCCCTCATAAAAAGTGTCTATACCAAATATTGAACCACAGATGTGTTTAGAAAGCATCAATAGTGGATCTGACTGATCAATAAATGTGATTAAACCTTGATTCATGTTTCAGAGAGCAGAGACTATTGGAACAAGCTATTTGAATATATTATTTTGGGCTCTGGGAATGTTGTGATGACATTTGTGTCTATTTTCTGACATTTTCTCAACTTAATTAATTTAAAAAAAAAAAATGATTCAAAAGGAGGTCTGCCCTGATTTTACATATCAAAGTCAGTTTACTGCAGTACAAGTTGCACAGTTAAAAAGAAGTGAGGTTACCAGACCTCTACAACCTGATCATAACATATTAGTTGGGCTGCGTTTTGGGTAATCATCTTTTAATGATGCCAGTTTTAAACACAATGTCTGTTTAAATAGTAATACTTGAATAATTAATAAGATGCCAGGATGCCTTCTCCGCTGCCTCCGAGCCTCTACGGCAAAGAGCTACGCTGCCGTCGTGACACGTGGAGATTTCTCTTCAAGAGAAAAAGGTGGATGTTATGTGTTAGTAGCTATTACCCATCCTCCCCTCCGCTTTCCCTTTATGTCCTCTCAGCTATCCTCCCTCTCTACGGAGGACACCAATAAAGAACGCACAATGCCCTCAGGAGGCTGCGATTCTTCTCTGACATGCCATCAGTCACACACACACACACACACACACACACACACAACCACACAACCACACACACACACACACACACACACAACCACACAACCACACACACACACACACACACACACACATCCCTCCTGATTGGGGTGAATCAGTTGTGAGGGTGGGATAAACAACCCCTTTGCTACAGCTCTCATTTCATTTGTGCTTTATCTGTAATGTTACACACAGAAACACACACACACACACACACACACACACACACACACACACACACACACACACACACACACACACACACACACACAGATGTGAATGCATGTGGCCCTGCTGGTTTTCACCATGCTCGGACAGGTGGTTATGTAACTGTGATTCTCTGTAAAAGGAGCAGAAATGAAATGATACGATAGGAGGGGAGGGGGAGAAAAAAAAAAAGGAGGTAAACGAGGACGCAGCCTCTCTGAGTGTACTTCATCCCCACCTCCCCTTTCCCTCCTTTCCCTTGTCATAATTAGACACTTGTCATGGGTTGCTGGCGCCCTCTGGTGTCACATTACAAACACTCACTCAGTGACAGAGTGCCTCTTCTCATCATCATCAGCTGCAGGCCAGAAACCTTTTCCAAATGAAGGTCTCAACCAAAAACAAGGATGCAAATTTGAACACAATTGAAAGTATAATTTGGGTGGGGGGGTTCTTCTGGGTCAACAAGTAACTTTCACTCGTGGACATACCAAGAAAGACTTTTTTAAAAGGCAGTGGACCCTGATAATGATGTCCTATTTTTTTGGAATTAGAAATCACAAACTCATTTACATTGCAATACAATTACAGTATACTTTATATAGTACTGACTGTGAGGTGGAATTCTAAAAATGTAGCTTTAACATGACGAAACGCGGCGATATTTCTAGTCGAAGTGAATTTTGTCTCGCGAAGCTATAATTAAGGGACGCACCAAAAAAAAAAAAAAGACGATCGGTTTTCTATCGCTCATTCGCACGTCATGTCTTCTTTTTATAATGTCACGTGTGGATCATTAACCTTGTTGCAGCTTCTACCTGCTGAGAAGATCTCAGTCAGCAGTAGGAGATGAGGAGAGGAGCAGGTTAACCTCAGGTCTCTACACTGAAAGCCTGAAGTAGGAGGAGCGGAGGAATGTAGCGCATCTATGGAAGCCTAATGATGCAAAAAGTCAAATGAGTCACACTAACAAATTATAACACTATTTATATGTTGTTCTACTTTTATTTCTGTGTTTTTTTATTAGCAATATGTTATAATTTGTGATAATTTGATTATTTATATTTATATATTAGAAATTGTTTCTACTCTTTACAATTTACTTTTTAGTATTTGTGATTATATTTAACTTTTGTATTTATGGTTGTTATTTCCATAAATACCAAAATGATCCATCTATAAAATATCTATATGGAGAAACCTTTGACAGTGCTGCATACTGCATATGATAATTATATATTTAGAAAGTAGAAAAAAGTGATTCATTACAAGATGATTAATTTCCATTTTGTGAATTTTAAATAAAAGAACAGTCATGTATTTCCTCATTGAAGTTTTCTTAAAAATATAGTTAAAATCTCGTCTCGATCTCTTGAACCCAATATCGTGTCTCGTCTCGTGGGCTGAGTATATCGTTACACCTCTAGCTTTAACCCTTCATATACTGACTCAAAATTAGTCTCTACACTAATTAACATTCATGGATTCTCCATCAGTCATTAATAAATGTTTGATTCATCTTATGGAGAAAAAAAAATGTCCAGGAGAACATTTTTTTTAAATATATGATGAATACAACATGTTTGAATGCTGACAGGTCAAACTTGTATATATATTTATATTTGCATATAAAAAATGTGTATCAGCTGGACAAAAATTTGATGCATTATTATATGCATATATTATATTATTTCCATTTTCATATGCTGTGGGACACACTAGGAAAAGTCTTGCTAAAAGAAATGTGTATTGGGTGATTTTACAGCTCTACAATGCAAAAATCCGATGGCCAAATGAAAGAAAATTAACTGGACTTATTAAATATTCAAGTCCAACTATAATCACCTTTTCTGCAGCTCATTTTGTAGAGAAACAATCAGTGTCTGTGTTGGATTGAGAGGAGGCGGCACGCTGCCAGAGTGCTGCTGTTACACGGCAGGAAACGAGACAGACAGTAAATACACAGCTGTCACGAGCATGACAGCGTGTTGTTAAGCAGTGATATTGAAGAGTGATGACCAAATCAGCATCTTACCAGGATCAGGTGATGTTTACATGTTTGTGTACATGGTGTTTAATGTGCTGCAGCTGAGCAGCTTAATCAGCCATGGAGCTGCACTCTTCCCTGCTCAACGTTTGTTTGGCGGCTCTTTCAAAGTTAAGGTGCAGGACAGGATGTGTGTTCCTGCCCATTTACATACACAGATAATGAATTCATGCATAAATAAATGAGGGGACCATTATGAACCCAGATTTAAAAAAGGAATACACAAATATACATTTGTCAGATTTTTTCTCAGAAGAGAACAAGGAAAGTTAGAACAGACACTATGTTGCTGTAGGAGCCACATATACATTTTCTTTTTTTTTTAACCAGAATTTATGGTTTTTAATATATTGCCTATATAACACATTTTTAAATGAAGTCATTATATTTGAATTTATGTTTGAAATAATGCATTTTTGGCCAATTCTAAATAACTTGGTGGACCAACAACATCTCTTCTTCACTTTTGTAACATTATTATGGCTAACATGTTAGCACACAATGTAAGTCTATATTTACTTTCCTTGTAGCTCTGGTTTGGTCTCCACTTAACCAAAAATCTGTGTATTCAGCTGCTAAATGCTCCTCCATGTTCACCAGCTAGTCTACAGCTCTCTCTCTCTGTGTGTGTGTGTGTGTGTGTGTGTGTGTGTGTGTGTGTGTGTGTGTGTGTGTGTGTGTGTGTGTGTGTGTGTGCGTGTGTGTGTGTGTGTGTGTGTGGTGCTGGGCAGGTTGTGTATTGAGGGTTTATCAGAGGTTTTTTTCGCCTGACTGCTGCTGCTGGAAACAAGGCAGATGAGAGCCCAGAGAGACAACCCAAAAATATGAACTATAAGAGACAAGAAAGCACTGTAGAGCAGCACTGATGGTTGGTTCTTTTTAGCTTTGCCAATGCAAGTTTCCCCATTCACATTACACACTCGTATTATTGGTAACATAAAACATGGTGGAAGTTTAATGTTTGGTGTCAGATACTTCAGAATTGGCCACTGTGGCTTGATTGATCTACAATGCCTACCTCCAAAAGGTATATTCACTAAATTCACTTTAAATTGTATATTGCATTATATTGTATATTTTTAGGTTTGTTTTAATTTGTACTTTTATTTTATTTTATTTCTGCACTTTATCATACAGCCTCATCCTCAGACCTTGTTGTTCTTATTTTAGTATTTAGTATTTAGTATTTAATGTTTTAGTATGTTGTTCTTTGATGTCTTTGTGTATTAAGCTGATGAACCCTAAATTTCCCCAAGGGGATCAATAAAGTTTTCATCTATTATCTATCTATCTATCTATCTATCTATCTATCTATCTATCTATCTATCTATCTATCTATCTATCTATCTATCTATCTATCTATCTATCTATCTATCTATCTATCTATCTATCTATCTATCTATCTATCTATCTATCCATCCATCCATCCATCCATCCATCCATCCATCCATCCATCCATCCATCCAACTATCTATCTATCTATCTATCTATCTATCTATCTATCTATCTATCTATCTATCTATCTATCTATCTATCTATCTATCTATCTATCTATCTATCTATCTATCTATCTATCTATCTATCTATCTATCTATCTATCTCCACACAGCTTACTGTAAGTAGAAATGTGGTGCTTTTCTTCTCCATGTAGGCTCCCTATAAACTGTAGACTTCACTAAGTCAAAATGAGGTTCACTGCAAAAGTACACAACAATTGTTGCCAGGTTTTCCGTTTACACTTTCAAACAAGCTAAAATGAAAGGAATAAATACATTTTGACATGACTGAGAGTACACTGTGTTAAAAAAGCACAAAGCTGCAACTTGGAGTGGTGTGTCACCTCGGTGATCTCATGGTCAAAAATGGAAACTGTTGCAGAATGATTAGGTCACCTCCAGAGTCTGGTGGATCCTATCAAGGTCCTACTCTGTAATGGAGACACAACGGCTGAGCAACCGAGTTCCTGTAAAGTTCCTATATTTTATCTGAAACTTCCTTAATGGAAACAGGACTAGTGATTTAGGTCAGAGCTTGTTATTCAGATGTGCCTTTGAAGGCCAAAAGCCAGGTAGAAGCAGAGCTAGAGTGCTGAAATGATGAAGTCAAGAATCGGAAGACATTTTTTTAACAATTTGATAATTAATTAGGCTTTTTTGTTTTGTGTTGTTGTTTGGTTTCATTTAAAACTGAGCATCTTTGAGTTTTAAATTGTTGGTCGGACAAAATAAGATGTGATGATGCCACTTTGGGCTCTGGGAAACTCTGTCAGATATATTTCTATTTGTGTACATTCTGGGTCACTTTAGGGAAGGTCATAAAATGTCAGGCTTTATGAAAGTCACTGTGGGTGTTTTCAAATTTCATAATGGGTCAAATTTGACTGCGAATGGAATTTTAGGGTTAAAAGGGTGAACATATTACTTTAGTTAGCATACATTTGGGTTTTTTAAGCATTTCACTGGGTCTCAATAACCAGGGGATGATTCTATCTATACTCATCAATACTGTAGAACTCAATATAATGCTTGTCAAAATGTGCAAAACTGCCGAATGTATGAGACACTGGGCTGGCTGTGAGAGTGTTTTGGTTGCAATTATGTCGTATATAGAAGACGTACCTATCAGCAGAGCCACACAGATCAGAATAGCCATCAGAGCTCCAGTGCTGAGACCAACGGGCAGGAAGATGGCCTCGGCAGAGCAGGTGAGTAGAGAGCCTCCCGCCTCGCAGGAACACACTCGGATGGTGAGGGTGGCCGTGCTGCTCTGAGCGGGATAACCACTGTCTTCAACTACCACGGGAAGAACGTAGAATTCCTGCAGCCGCCGCTGGAAGCCAGAGCGCCGTGTCACTATGCCGGCAGTGTTGTCTAGAAACCAACAGAAGATGGTATGACATCAGTGACAATGTACTATGTTCCTTTCTACAAAAATACATACAAATACAAGTGCAATTACAAGAAACTGAAGGATACGGCTGGCATTATTCTCCATTATTCTTACTGTTAACAAATTCTATTTAAATGCTAAGATGTGTCAATGTGTGTTAGTCCATCCCCATCACACTGCCTATGGCTTTGTACCAAGCCCATTGGTGGAGGCATAAATCCCTCACAAAGATAAAGTTTCATTCAAAAAAAAGAACTTCAGTAACTTTACAGTAAAGTTGTAGCTTTGAGCAAACGTTACTTAACCCTCCTGTTGTCCTAGAGTCAAGGAAGGAAGGGAGGAAGAAGGAAGAAGGAAGGGAAGGAGGGAGGAAGGAAGGAAGGAAAGGAAGGAAGAAGAAGGAAGGAAAGGATGGAAGGAAGGAAGGAAAAGAGGAAAGAAGAAGGAAGGAAAGGATGGAAGGAAGGAAAGGAGAAGGAAGGAGGGAGGAAGGAAGGGAGGAAAGGAAAGAAGGAAGGGAGGAAGGAAAGGAAGGAAGGAAGGAAGGACAGAGGAAAGAAGGAAGGAAGGAAGGTAGGAGGGGGGAAAGAAAGAGAGAAGGAGGGAGGGAGGGAGGGAGGGAGGAAGAAAGGAAGGAAGGAAGGAAGAAAGAAAGAAAGGGGGATGAAGGAAATAAGGAAGGGGGAAAGAAAGAGAGAAGGAGGGAGGAAGGACAGACTGAAGGAAGGAAGGGAGGAAAGAAGGAACAGTCAAAACAGACAGGGTCAATTTGACCCAGGAGGACGACACAAAGGTTAAACAGGAAGAAGTAGTGCATTAGTTGGGGACTATTTTCAGTGGCTGATGAATTCATGTGTGTTGCTCTAGTGCAGGGGTCGCCCGCAGGCCAGTTCTAAAAATAGCACTAATCACCAACGAGCTCAGTCTATAATTTTATTTAATTGTGTTGCTATTATTTTTGAATTACATTTACAGTGATGAACATTTAAAAACTAATATATAGAAATGTTTAAAAAGAATTATCATAAAAAATGTAAAAATATTAATATACATGAACTCTGACGTAGTATGGTTCAGAGGTCAGTCTAGTGCGAATGACAAACCACAACTGAGCTTTGCTGAGATGAGTTCGCGAGTGCTGTGACGATGAGGAGATGAATGCGGTTTCTACCCACAAAAACATGGCAGAAAAAAGGAAGAAAAGTTATTATTTTCACAGTGAATGGTAGGAATAGTTCTTTTTTACTAACGTGAAAGCAAACTGTGTATATCTCATTTGCGGTGCGACTGTGGCGACTGCAAAGCGGCTCAACGTGGAGAGACACTTCACTACATGAAACAAAAGCTACCGTGTTAACTAACTGAACTTCATTAAGAACAAACAATGCCAGGCTTCCCATTAACAGACAAAGAAACAAATTCCAGATGTTGTTGGTGGCAACATGTCAGTGCCATGGCAAAGTTAAATTAAAATATTGAAAAACTGTGACAGATGTGTTCCTAAGTGTAACAGACATGTTTTTTTGTTTTTTTTAATGGCTGCAAATGTAGTGATTAGTACAAATGTGATAAGATTTATTTTAAAAGGAGTTGATTTTTGTTAAATCTTACATCATTGATAATTTGTACAAACATGGTACAGAGTTCATGATTTGACAGAAAACTCTTAGTAACAATTGCAAAGGTTAATAGAAATAAAATATTGCATGTTGAAATGTATGTTTCCTACCTTGTTGAATCATCCTGAATAATTATTGTGATGAATCATTAACGTGATCGGTGTCTTCACGTAGAACATCATTAATAATAATATAAAATTAAAGATAAACTGTGCAACTTTGTTATTTCAGAAGTGTGTTATCAAACTGGTAGCCCTTTGCATTACTCAGTACCCCTGAAGTAGCTTTCAGTTTCAAAAGGTTTGGTGACCCCTGATCTAGTGAGTGTTTCTGGCAGCAGGACGGTGTGTGTGTGGGGAATAAAAGTCAAAATAAACTCCAGTGTGTCTTCATGGCAATGATAGAACATGTCGTGTGACTCTTTGATGTGTTTTTAATAGTTTTTGGATGGTGATGAATGATGGAGGTCTGGAGAGAAATAATAATAATAATGTACATACACAATATTTTTTAATAGAGCACTTGTTTGTTTTTGTCTTTTTATGAAGAATGTTGAGAATAAAGGCCTTCACCCACCGGGGGCATGATAAATAAATGACATATTTTGTGAAAACAAATGACATAGCTTTTTCACCATATAAATATTAGCATTCTGCGTGCAAGTACTTGTGACAAAAACAACAGCTGGAAAAATGTATTGACGTGTTAAGTAATTACACAAAAAAATGCTCCCAGTGTTTAAAGGCCTTAAGAGAAACATGGGACACATGTAGTCTAAGCAGGAAGTTTGAAAGAAAATGTGATCACTGAGAATGAATGATAATATTTTGAGAAATATTCCAATTGAATGTATTTCCTACAGTGTTTTAATGCAAATTAAAAAAAAACAAAAAAACACCACCACAAATTATATCACACTTTTTTTCCCAAAATTCTACGTCAATGTAAGATTTTGATGTAATTGTAATATAGATTATGTTAGTGGTAAAATGACTGAAATAGACCTGCAACAGATCCACCATTCAGCATATCGGTGTGCATCACTGTCTAACACTGTGCCCCTTTTCATACAACCACAGATAGTAGTTATAAAATGCTGCAGGCTTTAACAGTTATACACTACAAAAGGGAAAATAATCTGTGAGGTAAAACTGGTGAAACATCCAAGTGAGAAGATGAAATGTCGCACACTCCAAAGAAAAAAAAAAAAGAGCTGAAAATACTTTTTCGAGTCGTCATGAAGGTTAGACGTAGGTAGTCAGAGCTGAAGGTCAGTTCATCCCCCACTCACTTGCTTTCCACTATTCTATTTCAATGTCAAACTGCTGCCTGTTTCATATTGACTCAGTGCTGTCCCAGTGGACCCACACATACTGAGTTTAGTGCATTAAGCAGGTTATTTACATAAGATACGCACTCATAAACTAATGATGTCATGGTGGAACATTAACATCTGTTTAACCCTTACACACTGTTCAGGTCAAATATTTAACATTTGACAGCTGTAAAAACACCCCAAATGTCTTTTACTGTGAAATTTGATGACTTTTCCTAAAGTGGCCCAAAATGCACAAGAATGAAAATATTTTGAATTGTTCAACTTTTGTATAGGTGCTACACATTTGTGTCCATTGAGGCTGTTCTGTGGATCAACATTTGGTAGAGACACTTTTTATGAGGGGATTCTTAGACCGGGTCAAAACAGACCTTATGAACTTTGAGGGTAAGGGTTAACCTCACATGAACATTTATCCTGTTTGAGGCTATATTTATATTTATATATATACTTGCTTTTACACATGTGTTCACTTGTATATGAGTTTCCTATATGTGCAGAAGATGCAGGTAAGCTAATGGAGCATGGAAGCAATATGTGAGCATGTGAGGAACTGCTTCATGATCCTTATCTGCTCCCTTCCCATGTGACTATACATTTAAATACACAAAGTATCCAGACAGATGTGAACAATACTTAAATGACCTTTAATCATGGTAGGTTTGTTTATTCAGTCCAGCAGTTTCCTCCAGATTGAAGTATCTCAAACAGATATGAGGGTGAACTATTGGAAGTGTCGCCATAACATTTTTGACATTTGTGTTGCCCGCGGCGTGAATCTTATTGACTTCAGTGATCTCTTGACTTTTCCTCTAGCACCGACATGAGGTTGACATTTTTAGCGAAAATGTCTAGTTGAACTGACATTCATGTTCCCCTCGAGATGAATCGTACAAACTTCGGTGATTAATCTGACTCTTCATTTAATGACATCATCTGTTTGTCCAGTACTATGCTTTATGGCCAATTACCTGCAAAACTAATGGCATTCCTTTGTCATTCCAATTATTTTGTGCTAATTAGCAGAGCTGCTAGTGTGTGTGGAGACTGTAAATATTGGGTTTTTTATTGTTTATGGAGGAATTTAAATATTCACTCTAAAAAACAAGATAATAAAAGTTTAATAAATGCTGTTCATCCAAAATATCAACGATGAAGCAGTGTGTTAGAAACTGGTCAGTGTGTTTAAGTCTGTGATATCAAAGATCTTCTTTTCTGTCACACACACATAGACATAGTAACAGACACACACACACACACACACACACACACGAGAGCCCATATGATGCCAGATTTAGACAGTTTTTTCAGCATGTTATGTGTGGGTGTGTGTGTGTGTGTGTGTGTGTGTGTGTGTGTGTGTGTGTGTGTGTGTGTGTGTGTGTGTGTGTGTGTGTGTGTGTGTGTGTGTGTCAGAAAAGATCCATTCTCACCCAGCTGGATGGAGATGTAGCCTGACAAGGTAGAGACCATTAAGGCACCTTGTTCCTGTTACATACACACACACACACACACACACACACACACACACACACACACACACACACACACACACACACACACACACACACACACACACACGCTCCAGTTCCCCTTGGTGGCTGCAGGCCTGTGTGTCTGTCTCTATCAGACATGATGCTGACTGTATAGGTACAAACATATTAAAATATAACGCTGCTATTTGGTGAGGTGTTGCAGAGGGGTGTGTGTGTGTGTGTGTGTGTGTGTGTGGGGGGGGGGGGGGGTCTTTATTATCCTCAGTCTTTATTCAGCAGGGAGGGGAACGGGTGTGGGTGTTTTCTTTTGGTTTGAGCAAGAAGATCTAGTTAATGATGTATCTGTGTGTAGGTATGATCTAAATGGATGCATTGTGTGACAGGATCCACAAAGCTTGAGCTTCATTGTGTGAACTAATATAATGAATATGAGGAGGAAGCTGGAGAGTCGTCATCATTCTGATGCTCATGCTTATTATCACATACCTTATTTTGACAGTGCGCCCATAGTATTAAGAAAGGGAGGATGAGGATAAGGAGGATGAGGATGAGGAGGATAAGGATTATAATGATGAGGATTATGGGGAGGATGATGATGATGATTAGTATTATTATTATTAGAGTTAGGACTGGGCGATATGGACAAAATCAAATATCACGATATTTTAGACCAAATAGTTCGATATCGATATTGCCACAATATCATAGAGATGGCTGTTGGTGCTTTCACTAAATATTTACACTATGAAATGTTTGATAAATAATCATCAGTAATGTGGATATAATGACAAAGTGGGAAAGGGGTACAAAACAGAACAGCTAGAACAGTCAAGTAAGTTCAGAAAATTATATATTTTACTGTAACGCAGCTTTAAAACCAGGAAAAGACGACTCTGATGACATATCGCGATATTACGATATCCAAAATCTAAGACGATATCTAGTCTCATATCACGATATTGATATAATATCAATATATTGCCCAGCCCTAATTAGAATTATTAACTAAAACAATGTATTTTAATTGTTTTAGTTGGCCACACTCAAACCACACCAGGCTGATGATTCTCTATATGTTTCTGTATACTGAAGCTCTCTCCTGGTTAATATTTTATCACCATTAGTACTCTTTGGTGCTCTTCTGAACAAACTATGTCACCCCTCTCTTTAGGGATGAAGGAACATGTCACTCAGTGTTTTCTATGGCACATAGGAACAACATACTGTACATCCTTACTATACCATTAGGTAGAGTGAAACAATCTCTAAAATGTTGGTGTTCAAATGTGACTCCTGTTCATTTTCCTCATGTGTTTCTTTTTAAGCAGCATCACCAGAAACACTGCAGATATTAGAAGAGTTGATGATTATGTTTAAATGGTAACTTTAACATGGTGACAGTCAGGAGAAAATAATGTTTAGTGTTAAAACAGAGCATACACAACTTCTAGCATTTGCACTGAATGACTGTATTATATATAGAGAGAGAGAAGAGGTTTCTCCGTCTTTAAAACTCTTTATATATTCTCTAGCATCGTGGTGAGAATCAGAACTGACAAGGTGCTGACTCAGCTAATTATTTGAAAATGAGAATAGTTTGATTCTACCTAACTGAATGTTAGAGTGATGTTAGGTAATGAGGTGTGTTTAAAGGCTCTGCTGGTAGTACAGTAGGTCATTCTACTTTGTGATAGGGTGACTTTCATTTGCCTTTCTTGCCATCAGTAATGAGTTCTAAGTCGCTCAAGTCTAAATCAATGCAAAAAGCTCACTTTATTATTTGTGTTTTAGATTAAAAAAACACAATTACAGTCAGCAGAAAGCTATTATTTACTCTTTAATTATCTGTTTGTTATAAGACTATAAGAGGTTGATTTAAGCTAAATGCTAACATGAACACAGTGATCATGTTAATATGTAGGTAACAGCTTTTCTCTAAGTATGCAAAGTTTGAACTTTGCATTCTAAATTGACGTCAAGAGTCCATCATCATCATCATCATCATCACCGTTATCATCGTCATCATTATCAGGGGTGCCACCCCATGAAAAGATATCACATTGGGCCCCATCATCACTGATAGGTAACACCAACCATTGCTGTGACCACACCTCTACCTGTGAAGACTCACTTCTCTCTTATAGTCCAATACTAACTGTACAATATCTACTGACATCCAGCTGTGAAAATAGGAGACAGGACTGAACCATTTCATGTAAATAGAGGGGGGTATTTGGACAATACAGAGGCTCTGGATATATGTTTTGGTTTTTTTGGGTTGTTTTTTTTATGCCAAAAACAAGAAAAAGAAAGTGTTAGGTTAATGTGTACATTGTTAATAATGATCATAGAACTGGAACATTACATTTTAGGTCCCCTAGAATCATCCTAACCTTTCACCCCTGATCATCATCATCATCAATTCAGCTGAGCGCAGGTAACATCAATGCTTTCACTTTGAAAAACAATTGTATTGACTCTGATAATAATTATTGTTATATTGACTATAATTATTATTACTATTATTATTAGCTTGGAAACTGTTGAAACTTGTTGATGTGTACGGTCCCTGCCAAATAAATAATAATAATAATAATAATAATAACTATTATTGTGGGCACTGAGTGGTCAAAAAGACTACAAAAACACTATTTATTATGATCCAACACTAACAATAGCAATCCCAGTTAAAATGACTATTAATAATGAGCAGTGTGATGCAGAATGGAGGCAGGCAGATACTGTGGTAGACTCACACTGACTGCAACATTCCAGCCAGAGGAGAGAGGAGATGCACAACTGTGTCAACCACCAGGACCTGTGAGCCTGGGCACTACTTGTTACCATGGTGATCCCAAAGTTAACCCTGTTAACCCACTGATCTAACTTAGTGAGGCATGATACATCTTTACAGCACACACCAAGGCTCAGCAGCTGACACATGCTGTGATGAGATAATGATGAAGTAAATATAAAAAAAAAAAAAATCTGTAACATCCCCCTTCCCTCTTTTCTTACTTCCAAAATCTCGAACAGTGAAGTTTCTGTTGCGGAGCTCTTTGGGAGACTTGAAGAAGAACCTCTGGCCAACAGGAGGAAGGTCTTTGTCCACAGCGCTGACTGTCTGGATCACCTGGATCAGGGAGCAAACAGAGAACCTGCTTAGTGCTTTAAATCATTGAATAGATACAGAAGAGACAGATATATTCATTAGAAACAATATAAAACCTGCTGTTTGGATTTGTGTCTCCCCCTGCTGGCAGTGAGAGTAAATAGTTTAAGTCTCTGTTGCTCCATGAGCTCCCTTCACCTCTGACAAGATTGATTGTAATTATTAATTCGTTATCAAGCAGCTGAAGCTTGTAATAGGATTGATAGTAAGTTAATAATTAGAATCAGGTGTGTTAGAGTGGGGAGATACCTAAAACATGCAGGGCGGTAGCTCTCTAGGATCAGGGTTGGAGACCACTGATTTAGAGACTGATGTATGATGCAACTGTCTAAATTCATGCTCTTGTTGAAAGGCTCAAAGTTATTTAATCATCACTAAATAAAAACTGGTTGACTCTGTTATCTGATCATAAAACAGCACGTTTAATGTTCTCACAGACAATGATTTTACACTAAGAAGAAAATGATCACTTAAACATTTTGAGGTAGCAGTTAAAAACTCTGACAGATATGATATGAATACAACTTTACCCTGTTCCACTCTATATGAACTAAAATGAGTTGATAACTAGCAGAACAGTTATATGATTCACTTATAAGCAGCACTTCCTTGTCTTGTCTTTATCTGAATAATGATATAATGAATAATTCACACATGGTAAGCCTATTAATAATAAGGTGTGACTATATGTTCCACATGGTTTAGTGTCTGTTTCTTTCTCTGTACAGAGCAGCAGATGTGAAAGTGAAGCAGACACAGCTCAGTGTACCTGTCCAACTCTGGAGTTCTCACAGACGAACATGTCTGACGGAGCCGCCAGCTCAGGAGGGAACTCGTTCACATCCAGCACGTTGACGGTCACGGACACTTTGGTGGACAGCAGAGGGTTGTCTGTAAGGGTCAACATGAAGACATGAATGATTATACACACAGTGACACAGCCTGATGTGTTTCTTCAACACTCTGACAGGCTGTCAGTGTGACAGCAGCACAGATGACAGCTGCAGTGGACACGCTGGGAATTACGTCGCGTGAAAGCCTCTGAAAACAAAGTTTGATCTAAGCATGGTAGCCATAGGCATCGGAGGTGACTGTGGCCGTAACCATGGTAACTGTGGACATCATAAGTCGCTGTAGCTGTGAAGAGAAACTTAACAGCAGGCTGGAGAGCAGTGTTGAATTCCCTTCTCTGGCTGAAAGTTTGAAGTGAGTTTCACAGCTGGGTGTGGATCATCAGCCATCAGAGATGTCACCATATACTGACTCACCTGCTGTTCACCTCTACATCAAACACAGGGTGGTCAGCTGGACAAGGTTTTCAGGGAGTATACGGTTGCTCGCTTTTTGTAAAAACTAAAATACAAAAGAATAGAGATTGTGTATTATGTATAGCATTTAGAGATTGTTTATTGTATTTTTTTATCACTTATTACAAGGCTACTGTTGTGTCAAATTTGAATTTCCCCTTAGGGGCATCAATAAGGTTTACCTTAAAAAAAAATAGCATCATTATAATTTGTGCTTATTTGTTTTGCTTAAAACTAGAATAATAAAATGACGATAAAATGTGATTTTAATTAATATACATTTTAGTCGATCAAGACTCATTAGGGACAATACATGAAGCTGTTACACATCATTCCCATGAAATAAATTAAACGTTTATTTAGGTATTTTTTATTATTATTATTATTATTATTATTATTATTATTATTATTATTATTATCATTATCATTATCGTCGTTGTCGTTATTATTTCTGTATTGACCGCTTTATAAACTGCATGAACCAGAGAAATACATCAAGATATTTGTCTTTAGTTGAAGACATTATACAAACTGCGACCCACAGCTTCAGAAGTTTCAGTGCGGAGCATTTGAGGGAAAAAATAAAACAAAAAAAACAAAAAACTAACTAAAAAAAACTTTACAGCTGCTGCTGTTCTTCCAGCACACAAAGAGCTGAAGATATCAGAATGTCTGGCAATAGCAGAACAAGGATGAAAGGTCAACCAGAAGAAAAAAAAAGAGAAAAAAAAGAGAGAGAACATCCTGTGAACAGCTACTGGACTGATTTCCTTTATATCATTTTGTTTCCTTCACTGAAACTGTTTGTTATTTCTAACAGATGTGATAAATATTACCTCTAACCTACTCATTCATTTTGCTGCCTGATGGGTCAACAATGTTTCTATACATTTACATCAACAAGCAATAATTCAATCTGACCTTTTTAAACCTAATCTTAAGACATATGTTTTTAATCACTACTTTTTCCTGAAGTGTTCACCTGACAGTTTTATTTTCGTAAATAATATGAATCATAGGATTTATTAACATAAACACCAACATTCTGTGCTTTTTAGTTTGTGCTGCATTTAAAGTTCATTATTATTATTATTATTATTGAAGACACTGAGGTTATGTTCTTCTTTTTTGGGGGGGGTTGTTGGTTTTGGAGGAATTTTCATCATGATCAACAACATACTGTATGAATGGATCCATAACTATTGGACTTCTGTCAAATGTTCCATATTTAAGGTCAAGCATGGGACACTTTGATTCTCCTCGGCCAAGCATCAATAACTATTTTCAGTGTAAGACATCCTGGACTCCTGGTCACTTTCTCCACTGCTGAGGTTGATCAACCATTGACCAATAAATTCTCCATAACAACTTTAATGTTATTACATTTTCTGAAAATATAATTATTTTGACAGAAAATATCTTCACTTACTAGCTTTTCCAGACTTTTAAAAAGCATCATCAGTAGAGAAGTTTGCTCACTGAGCAGTTAACTGCATACATAAAGAAAACAACTATGAATAATTAAGAATCCCCTCCAGACATGTTTTAAGATCTATAAAATACTCTGGTTTGAATAATTCTCTGTGTCTTGAATTGTATTTCCACACTACAAAAAGTTCAGTTATCAAAAATTAATAATAATTAATAATCATAATAATTAATAATCAAAATCAAGAAGCTATATGAATATGTAAATATTGCACATTTTACAAGATGTCTCCTTCTTCACTGTAAATGTGCACTGCAGTTTCCACATCACACTTGTGTTAGTTGAATATTGGACAATGATTGGCTCCAAACTAGTTTCAACGTTACACATCCTGCTCTCATGTACATGCCTTCAACTTGGATTTAAGGTGAGATTTAAGAGTTAAGGCTCCTGAACGTGTGAAATGTGAAAACTCTGGGTGTGCAAACTGGGGAATAAGAGAACATGGACTTTAGTATTCGTGTAGATTTTCTGGTAACAGCTGCAATTGTCAAATATGAACTTCAAATTTATGATTAGACAAATAAAAACACAAAATGTATAAACTCAGAGACTAAGAAAGCGTAAAGAAATGATTGAAAATATATTATTTAAGGGACTTTCAGACCCACCTATTAAATAAGCAGCTTATTCACTTCTTATAGAAATATGTGTCAAAGGCTTTTACTTTCTTAAAAATAAACAAAAAAGAAAAGTTTCTAATCTTACATGTCATAATAAAGTGATTCTGCTGTGTTCTGTCTTGTTGTAACACCATCTTTGACCACTAGATGGAGTCAAACACTTATTAAACATCCATATGATCCCCCACTGTGTGTCTTGTCTTTCACCTCATCTCAGGCACCTGTCAGATAATCTTTCCCAATCATTTTGGATCATCCCACCATTTAACAGGCCAAATCTTGTTTTTCACTCTATAGATGACTGTGACAGAGTGAGAGGATTTATATTGTTGCTCTATCTAATGAGGAGACTTGGCGGATTTGTGACTCGGCAGCCCTTTGCCTCCTCAAGAAGCTTACGGGGAGGAAATCATATGGTGCACAGACAGTCTGCATGAGTTAAGCTGCTTGCTCAAATGTGCTAAATTTAGTTTCCACCACAGTAACTACAGCTGCAGCTGCACTCCAGCCAAACATGCAGAGGACTGGCTGAGAGAGGGGAGCAGTGACAGGATTCAGAAGTAATGGCAATGGTTTGTCTGTTTTTAACTATATGCAGGGACATGTTTGTATGCATTACATATCTGTTGTTCAGTACACAAATTGTTAAGCTGTGTATTCACCACATTTACTAATATTACCACCATTGGTGAATGAACCACTCCAGAGCACCACTGGTCCAATCCACTGCTGTGAACATCAAGTCAACCTTAGCTTTAGAGCTGATTTCCACCTGTGATCTATATCATGGACCATCAATCCTCCCTGATTAAGAAAGGCCAACAACGCCTTTACAACCTTAACAACTTCTACAGCAACCCCACCCACCCTTGTAATGAACTGTTCAACCCTCTGCCATGAAGGAAACAGTACCGTGCCACTATGCAGTGGCCCCTTACAAGTATGTCATAGAGTACATAATAACTCAGAAGAGAAACTGTCATGCACTGTCACTTTACCAATAATAGACTGGACTGAGAAAGAATGAACTGGAACACACTCATGCACTTAACTATATAATATGCACTTTACACTTTTTGTATGTACTACCTTGCTGACACTGCTAATTTAGTTGTACATTGCTCTGTATGATGACAAACAATCTAAATAGTGCAAATTATATTTTCCATATTTGTTTATCCACAAGGGCTCAAATTTAAGACTGCAGACTTTTAGCCATCTGGGGTGATTTCAGATCTATAGTTTGGGTTCAAGTCAGTGGATGAGTTGTAAACTTGATACATTTCATCCTTGGTTTGAGCAAAAAGGCACAGCTTATTGCTTTAATGATATACATTGATACTGACAACATTTGTGATTATTTACTTTTCTACAAGAGTTTTCATATAGAGAAAAATTCAAGCCAATCAAAAGGCATCACTACATGCCAGGTGAGAGCAATCACTCATCAGCTTATTGGTTAGATGTGTGTTTGAAGCAAGAATGTAAACACACGAAAAAAGTCCCACATATCAAAAATGCAATGTACATTCTTGCGGTACGCCAGGTTGGACCTCAATTATTCTCAAGCTAGCTTCTGGCAACTGTTGATTTCACCTGTGCACATCACCAGTCTGTGTGGGGCACACAGGGCTACAGGCTACAATCAGAGAGTACAATGACAACATCAATTTGACCACACATCAGATCGATGTTGAATCATGCTCCAGCCACAAATGCACCACTCCAGAGTTTGTTTGGGACGGTTGTTTCGGTCGGCGCCCAAGTACGACCGTGATCGGATCAAATCAAACAAATCTCACACAGAGGGGAAAACAAACCGGAGTCCAGGTCAGTACGGAAATACCAGTAGGTGACCTTTGAACTTGTTTGATAGATGTTTTACTTCATGATGTAAAATCATGAAGTAGACCTGGTTGATATCTGATTATAGTCCATCCCACAGTGGTCTGCAACCCTGCTCCTGGAGAGCTACTGCCCTGCAAGTTTTTGGTATATCCCCACTATAACACACCTGATTCTAATAATGAACTCATTATCAAGCCTTTGACAAGCTGCGGCTGCATGATTAATAATTAGATCCAGGTGTGTTAGAATGGGGAGATACCTTAAACATGCAGGGCAGTAGCTCTCCAGGAGCAGGGTTGCAGACCACAGCCATACCACATCCAAATGTGCAATATTTTGAACATTTACATCTGTAAACATGTTATTCAAACATGTTTTACAAACAATGCTGCTGTGCTGAATTTTAATTAAATAGATTTGGATGTGTTTTGCCTAATAGCCATTGGTGTCAACCCAGTTGCAGAGTTTTTAGTTATGTAATCCACACACCACTTATAATGTAATGCAGACTTGATTCTCACTGTGATGGATAGCATTACTCAAGCAAGTTTCAAGAGTGTGAGAAATTGATTGATGCACCCTGTGGAAACCTGTAATGGTAAGAAAAACACATTTGTGAAATTCTATCTCGAATTTTGGAAAGGAAAGTATGATTTGTTGCCCGGGATCGAACTGCCGACCCTGCAGCCCTTGACGTGAGTTGAAGAACTAAACCTTACAAACGCACTGGTGTGGTCATTTCATGTTTCCAAACCGGAGTTAAATGTTGATGATATTTAAGTGAGATGACTTAAGTGGCTCCGAGTTACAAATCCTCTTTAATTCAACAAGGAGCTGCAGCTCTGTGAATGTTGATAGAAACAACAAATTCTCAGACTGAGACATTAATACCAAATTACTGGATTAAAAGTTATAATTTCACAAATAAGGAGAAGAAACCACAGTAACTATCTAATTAACCATGTACAGTCAAAGGTATGTGGCAGGAGGGCTCAGGCATGTGATTGCAAGATTTCAGATTTTAGCTCATAACATATTGGGAGGTAAGCAGACTATATGTTGTGAAGGCACAGATTTTACAATTATGCACCATTACCATCATGTGGACAAAGAATTTTGACTAATTTGACAGGTGCAAAGGTTTGTAAATGTATGAGTTAGGTGGATTCAATAATTTTTTAGGTTAAAGAAAGTTTTTTGTCTAAATTAAAAGGGACATACACTGCACATTTATATATTTTTAATATGGGGCTCTACCGGAGTACATGATTTGCAGTTCAACAAACTCCTTATTTAACTCTTTATGCAGCCCTTCCGTTCAGCCTCTGACTGACAAAGGCTGTTTTACATCCTGTATCTTTAATAATAAAAAATAATAAACTTCATTAATATAGCACAATTAATGCATAAACTGCAAAACAAACTGCCTAAATTAAAAGCAGAGAATCCACAGATTCCCTTTGGTTAGCCCAGTGGTTCTCAAATGGGGAAACATGTACCCCTAGTGGTATGTTGGAGTACTGCAGGGTGAATCTAAAAAATAAAAATAAAAAAGCTTTTTAAAACCAAGAGTATCCAAGTACACCAGTCCTGTGTTGCATGATGTTATGAATGACAGTGTCAAAGTAATACATTTAATTAAGTTGAAGCCACTTAATGAACAACTTGGGAGCTGAACACACACGAATGCTACTACACACAGAAGTGCACCAACTCTCTCTCTCTCGCTCTCGAGGGAGAATACTGAACACCCTGTTCGAATTAGGATCTGACGTGTGCACCTTCCTGTCAGAGCACAGTGTCCCCATGCCACCTTGTTTGAGAACACAGACTGGTTTGCTTAATGGTGCTTTTATTGTTTACTTTCCTGACATGGAGGAGAAATGTCTACAGCTGGATTTGGGTGAGAAAGCCATTTTTTTGTCCGAAGCAAACAGACTTCCTATCAGTCATCAGGGAAAACTCTGAGATTTGTCATCATACTGTTGGTCTACAGATGAAGTTTGACACATCCACTCTCACAGTGTGTGTGTGTGTGTGTGTGTGTGTGTGTGTGTGTGTGTGTGATGAAGGAACACCTTGATCTTCGGAGCAGATATTACCCTTTAGATCCACAGCATTGTGAGGTCTTCTTTTCTGCAACCACTCGGATCAAAACAAAGCAAAGAAACAGAGTGTGATCACTGCAGGAGCCTCACTGCCACTGAGAGTGATGAAGATCCTCAGTGAAGCACACGTGTAACTTATCAAAAAGATGCTGTTGAATGCAAATATAATGCTGCTCTGAACCCTTAGTGTTATTGCATGATGAGAAAAATTGGTCAGTTAGAATTTAGTGATGGGTTCTACACATTTGAAATGTAGCATTGAAGTATTTGTATGGACTCGTTCAAAGCCAATCAACGCAAGCGTTCTTCGATTTAATGCAACATGTGATTGGCCCACTGAAGTCGCGATTTAATGCTTCTGTTATTACATAATGATGGGCATTGAATGAAGTGCTCAATTGGTATTGGTATCACTTTAAGGGTACTTGGATTGGTACTGTTATCCAAATGTTTTAAACGATACCCAGCCCTTACTTATACAGCACTTTTCTGGTCTTTTTGACCACTCAAAGCTCTTTAACACTACATGTCACATTCACACACATAACATGTGGACTGCAGGAGCCGGTAATTGAACCTGCAATATTTAAATTTGTGGAGGACTCATTCTACCTTCTGAGCCACACCCACACAAAACATTTTGCACTGGTCAGGTGGTACTTGGTTAAAAAATGTCTGAGAACCACTGAACCAGCTCGGCCAACTTCTGACGATTACATAAGGAAACAACAGTAGTAGGACATCACTTCTTTTTTCTCGTTATTTACTTTAAATGGAAACTTCTAAAATACATCCACATGTGGGTTTTTGATAAATGACAGGACACTGTCTACTCCACTGTACTGTAAAGACACTGATAGAAATTCACAGTTGTTGTTACTAGCGCACATTCTACTCAGTTTTCCCTAAAGCCAATTTTACAGACTGAGGATATTATGTCAGACCACACAATATTTATGTAGAAAAAGCAGTTGGCATGAAATAAAAAATTCTCCCATGGGGATATCCCAGAGATTGGGTAGAACAAGCATATAACTGAGCTTTAGAGAAATTTCACCATGACCTGTTAGGTAAGAGTGAGAAGAAAGAGAAACTATTTTCTGTTACATGTATGACCACCTACTGTCCTCACAGTCATGATGTGAGATCAGTATTTATGAGACAGTGGTGCATATTAAAATCACACCCTGAACTATCTCACATTTTTCATGATTGACTTATTTGTTAATAAATGGGGGCAACATTTAAGAGATTTCTCTAGTTATGCAAATGTTTAATATAAGAAAACCGAGGACAGCCAACGAACTCTTTATGCTTCTTTTCAAAACAGGAACTATAGATGTGAGAAATGAGCTCAGTGTCATATCACTGTAAAGATGACACATTTTTAATCACCTTCTCCTATTCACAGTCAGTGTCATCACCTCCACTTCTACTCATGTTGTGAACATGATATGCTGCCTATGGTGATATAAAACTACTAGAAAATTAGGACGAAGAACAAGCGAACGTAAAAGTACGATCCACTGACCGGAAACAGATGATTGTAAATGGATTGTACTTTTTGACCACTTAAAAGCTCTTTTACACTACATGTCTCATTCACCCATTCACACATTCATACACTGATGACAGGAGACTAACATTCACACACTGTTGGCATCAGGAGCAACGTGGGGTTAAGTATCTTGCCCAAACACACATCAACATGTGGACTAGAGGAGCCGGGAATTGAATCGCCAATCTTCCGATTCTATTTTAATGAAATGGACCATGACGTGGCCTCCTTCCATTTCGGTGGTATTAAACAAGTTTCAGCGCCACCTAGAGGTGGAGATAACAACTTGTTGTTAAAAAGATATTCATGTTATAGATTTTGTCTCCCAAAAAGGACTGAAAGATGATCTGCCACTCAATGTAACATTGCTTTATTCTTATTGGGATGTTTTCACAAAAGTACAAATAATAATGATGAATAACCGACCCTAGCTGGTGCTTTATGGAGCTGAGTATCAACAAAAATATGTTTCTTTTTTATATCTCTTTTTTTTGTTTTTTGTTTTTGTTCTGCAAGGTCTTTTTTCACCCCTTATGAAGTCAGTGTAATAATGTATAGGTGATGTATAACTCTAGTCTAATGGTCCTCAGCACTGTTATGTTTTATTTGACTTTTCTTTTGTCTTTTTATTCTATTTTAACCTAGTTTTTTTTACTTTTAACTTTTAATAAACTATTTCTCTCTTATTTTACTTACTTTTTTATTACATTTTTTACTTATTTTATTGAAATTTTCAAAACATTTTTACCAATCTTTTTCTCTTGTGTGCATTGGTCTCAATTTTTCTCTTTTAATTTGTTCTTTGATTTTATTCCTTTTTTCTTTATGTTGTCACTTGTTCTGTTTTATTATCAGCTTTTCAATCAACTAACTTTAAAGCATTTTGAACTACACTAACCTGTATGAAAGCTGCTATATAAATAACGTTTGATTGATTAATTATATGATATTGTTGTATTGATTTATTGATGAGTTTGCATTCATGCCCTTAATTGTACTAATTATGTTTATGATTGTACATTCTTAACCTGTGGTTATTTAAATGTAAACTGTAGGCATATTAGTATTGCTCTTAACCCACTGGACTTACATGGAAGTTAACACTTATCTCTGTTTTTATATATTATTATCTGACAGGTGACACACACACTTCTGCATTAGCCCAAGGTACTGATCAATCAGTCAGATTAATCTCTTCAGTCCTCCCATTGGATGATTGAGACATCTCCTGTGTATATATGGAAGCATTATATGCCTGATGAAGGTCAGATAGATGGAAATGTTGCAAATCAATAAACATACAGCAATGAGTGAGGCTGTGTGGGAGTTTCTTTCCAATTTTTTTCATTTACAGGTTGAACTTTCCTCCCACACAGCTGCCTCAGGGGTGCAGAGATTTCTTTCATACATTTCTGAATAAATAAAGCTTAATAAATAGAACTGTCCTCGTCTGTCTAACTCCACCTCCTCAGTTTTTAACACATGCCCAAACTGAGATATTTAGATGTTGTCACTTGAGTCACAGAAGACATTAACACATCAGATTCCTCACTATGAATAATACTCCACATAGTTGTGACAGGTCAATCAGAGGATCCTTACTTTCTGAGCTGCGTATGCTTCGTTGTGAACACAGGATTGTTCTCACTGTGGAATACTTACTGACTTTAGTTGCCACCAGAGTGATATTGTGCTGAACAGCCGCCTCTCTGTCCAGGTATTCATTAGTGGAGATGGTTCCCTCAACGGTGTCGATGTCAAAACAGCTGTCAGCCTCTGTCTGCCATTCTAACGAATACCTGCAGACAAACAGAGCACACGAGAGAGATGAGGACAAGTGACAGCAGTATCATCAAAGGATCCGCGTATGAAAAATGACTTCATCACTTGATCTGTGCAGCACGGCAAAGAAAACGTTTGTCACAAAAGGAGCCATTAAAAAGTTTAAAGTATAATTTGTGTCAGTTTTTTATCATCTCATTTCATACATGTTAATGTAGTGACAAGCTGATAATAAGGCAGAATAAGTGTAGATTGAGAACAACATGAAGGAAAGAAAGAAAAGCGATGAAGGAACACAAACAAAGAACATAATATTATTTTATTTTCGTAAAAACCGAGATTAAAATAGATTAAAAAGACAAAACATAAGTAAAATGAAGTGAAAAGAGGTGAAGTTGAAAAAAAGCTAGACTAAAAAAATAAGTTAAAAAAGAGATTAAAAGACATAAGAAACAGATGAATAACATCGATAGTAATAAAATAAAACAATTTTAAAACATCAAAACAAATAGAATAAAAATACCAGGCTCAACAGGTAGGTTTTGAGTTTACTTTGAAAATGTTCCACTGTCTCACCAGGTTTTAATGTTGACCTTTGGAACAGATAACAGACTCCTGCCAGAGGACCTGAGGTTGTATCACACCATCTTCCTCACAAAATGTCAAGTTGTAGTGGAACTGTAGAAATTCTTAATCAAAAGCTCAAGTCAGCTACTAATTGGACAGAGTGGTGAGACTGTTGTCACATGATCTGTCCAATGTCTAGAATGAGCTTTCAATCAGGTTGAGAGTGAAGGTTTAGAGACGTATACACCGGCTGATTTTCAGCTCAGATACTGGAGCGTGTTTAAGTTACAACCAATCACAGCAGAGCTCTGGGACTATTCTTTTTATATCTAACGCATACATGTTGTTGAATTATTAACAGGACAGTCACATCTGTCCACTTACAAAGATGTTTCACAGCAGCACAAGTTAGATCCGTGCCTGTATGAGCAGAGTCCAATCCAGGAGTAAGTATTGAATTATCAAAGCTAAAAATCACAGATGTTATTAGTGTACTTTGACAGTGCTTAGATGTTTGGTGCTTCTTTGGTTTTTTACCTGACGGCGCTGCTGCTGGCGTCCAGGTCGTGAGCCGTCACAGAGCCGATGATGGTTCCAGGAGGGGTGTCTTCATATACGTCCATAGAGTAGGAGGGTCTGGTGAAGACGGGAGGCTCGTCCACATCCAGGACGCTCACCTTGACCGTAGCAGAGTCCTTAAAGGGCCCCAGGTGCAGGAAACGGGGATCCAGCTGCGCATTGGATGCTTCCACCTTGAAGATGTATGACTTTTTGGTTTCGTAGTCGAGCGTCTGCAGACACACAAGGATGAAGAAGTTCTGTGACGTGGAGGAACGAAATCAAAGAACACATACAGTGACATATGCTCAGATGCTCAGACCTGTAGGGCTGCCATCTCACACCTGGCTAGAGACTAGAGATGGAATTGATAAGACTTTATTGATATCAATACCATTATCAATTCTGTTTATCAGTGAGCTTGCATGCTGATGAATATTTGAAACATAACTGGTAGATAAGTAGATAAAGCAGATAAAAGTGAACTGAATTATGTTATATGAGAATAGAACGCATTTTCCATTCTGTCAACACCACACACCTGGGCATCAATGAGAGGAACTGATAAGCTCCGAGGCATACATCCTAATGGATCAGACTATTTGGAACCGGTTCTAAACTGGAACCAGTTCTCGATTCCCATCCCTACCAGGTTCAACAGATGGAAACTAGCCTTTGGGCTAATTCTGGCATATCTACAGAAATGTTTAATACCCACTGTCCCTGTCTCTGATAAACTAATGAAATAAAATAAAATAAAATAAATAAATACAAAAAATCCCCCAAAAAATCCATCCAAAAACCCTAAAACATGTCAGCGTGTGATTGACGCTTGGTCAGTGGTTCTCGAATGGGCTACGTTGAAGTACTGCAGGGTTAGGGTTAGGGTTTTTCTGGGGTAATACCTAAAATAATTCATCTATAATAAGTTCAATTAAAATGTATATGTAAGTTTGATAAACCACATTTAATATATAATATTACTATTTTCAATGCAACAGTATACCAAAGCAAACAACCCAATCATGACAGACAAAAAACAATAAAATGTATTAGTGGTTAGAACGTAACAGTTAGGGTTTACCTCAATGAGCTGAAACCCTCCTAAGACATTGGGCTTATTATTATATCAAAGGTTCTATGAAGCCACAACAGCTCCAACATCTCAGCACAAAACATCAACGTCATGTCGATGAGTCACCAGTTCTTTTTTTGTTTTTGGGGTTTTTTTTGAGAGAAAACTTTCTGACATCAGATCATCTCAATAAAAGATGCAAAAAGTCTCACACAACATCAGCTGAAGCACTCCAGAGACTCCTGAGTATTTTGAGTTGGACTTCTTGGAACTGAATTATTGCTTTAGTTGTCTTTTATTAGCTGGTCTGTTCTCTTTTGTCTTCCTGGTGTTTTTTTTTTCTTCTCTGTGCTGTGAGTGTGTCTGTCTCTGTTCTGCGTTTCCCTCCACACTCTCCCTTCACACCTGCTCTGCATCTTCCTTGTCAGCCCTGCCCTGCTCCCAGTGTCTTTCCCAGCCAATCACTCCCAGCCTGGACTAGTGGTGTCTTTTCACCTGTTTCCTTCATTAGCTCAGTTAGTATTAAAGTCTTGGATTGTGGTTCAGTCTTTGTTGGATCATTAGTTCTGGCTCTGTGTTGTTCTACACTATTCACGACACATTTGAGGCTTCTTATGCATTGTCTTTGCTTGTAACTAAAGCCAAAAAACCATTCACCATATCTGAAGACTTATTACTTCCAGCCATCGTTGTATTGAACAATGTGATGTGGGACAAACAAGCAGAAGATACATTTAAAACGGTCTTTCTCAAGTTTGTCACAGTATGGATATGATGGGAACAGACATTGTTATGACAGCGTATAAGGGGCAAATATGTGGGGGGAAAAAACTGACCTGGAGAAGGGGGGTAATATTTCAAGAAAAAAAAAATTGAGATTAAAGTCGTAGATTTATGAGAAAAAAAAAAACTTACATAGTCTCACTTTGCAACACTAGAGAGACGTGGCTTGTCGTGCATTATGCCTGCCGTGGAAGAACTGATCAAACTGTACTTTTCAGTTGGGTTTAACAATAAGGAGATACTTGTTATCTTAGCCCAGAATCACCATATCATCCTCAACATCCAGACTTTGAAACACACTGCAAGAAACTGGGCCTGTTTCGGAGAAAAAAAAACACACAAATCTGGATGAGGTGATAGCTTTTGTTCACCAGGAGCTACAACGGACAGATGCAAGGCTATCGCTAGCTACATCTACGGCCAGTTAAAAGGGGTTTTGTGGTCAAATCATTAAATCCTCAAGGTAAAAAAAACTCATATTGACTTTTGTTTGCAGATATGTGACTTTATAATGTCAGAATATCTGAGTTTTTTTCTTGTAAATTGCGAAATTCTGAGATTTTTTCGCAAAATATAACCCCCTTCCTCCAAGTCAGTTTTTTTTTTTTTTTTTTTTTTTACATATACGGCCCTAATACGCCATCGTACATTATTGATCACGTTGTGGGAAAACTTGCTAAAACTCCAACAGATGTGAAAACAGTCTGAACAGGAAATCCTGCAGCAGTCTCTGGAAAGACGCAGCTGATTGAAAATGAAAACCTTGAAGTGAAGAGGACTCACTGTATCATACACAGGGAAACACTGGTGTCCAAGTACATCAGTCCTGTGTAACATGATGTTCTGAAGTTAAGCTCAAACTAATAAACTTCATTAAGTTGGAGCCACTTAATGCACAAATGTTTCACTGCCTGAAAACTTGTGTGCACAGACTCTCTGCAGGGAGAATACTGAACAGACTGTTAGAATTAGGATCTGAAGTGTGCACCTTTTTTTATGTCAGAGCACAGTCACCCCATGCCACCTTGTTTGAGGACACAGGCTGGTTTTCAAAGCTCTGCTATCTGGAAAATACACTGAAAAAAACTAAGTGTGTTTCTGCAGGATACAGACACCAGCATTAGGTTTCCTCCTCTCCAGTGAAGATGTGGAGAGAGTAGCGGTGAAGTCTATGATAGAGGGACATTTGATTGGTGCTTTTGATGAGAAAAAAATGGTTTGCTATTACTGTAATTTAATGATGGGTTCTGTAATTAGTTTTGTCTGTTTTTATTTTAGTTTGTTTTTAATCTATTTTAACCTAGGTCTTTTTAATTCAAAGTTTATTTTTATTTAACCTTTTTTTCTTATCTGTTTTTTATTTTCTCATTTATTTACTTTTATTTAAATTTTTCAACATTTTTATGATTCTTATTTTCTCTTGAGAGGGTTTGTTGCCCTTTTTTTCTTTCTTTGTGATTTATTCTTTGTTTTCATTCCTTTTCTTTATGTTGTCACTTGTCTTATTATCAGCTTGTCAATCAACTGTGAAGCACTATGAAATACATTAACCTGTATGAATGCTGCTATATCATTAAAGTTTGATTGTATTTGATCTCTTTAGCTGAGTAGTAGTCTAGGAAAAAAATAAGTAATGGGGTTTGAGAACCACCAGTCTAGGTTACTATGTTATATAGAAATTGCAATTATTCTGTACGTTCTGAAATCTACAGGGAGGCTGATCCACAGTTTAATCATATATGAACTAAATGTGATTTTACTTGTGGAGCGAGGCACGGTTATTGCAAGGAGGTCAGGGGAAAACACTCATCTGATGGGAACATAAACTGTGAGGAGATAAATGTTGTAATCTGAGGAGGTGTAGATAGTTTCCTCACCATGGCGATGTGCTTTAAGTGGTAAAAAAAAAGGATATGAATGTGATTTGAATAGTTTTGAGATGTAATGTGTGCATCAGGTCCACAAGAGAAAATAATGCAAAAAAAAATACTACATATGAATAAGAAAACAAGCATGTGGGTCAAATATTGTAGACATTTCTGTTCAATATGCTTTTTAATACTGAATTATAGATTGGTCATCACTTCATTAGTTAAGGCGGGAAAGACTGAGTGGCCTAAGAAATCCTACTGTACACACACATGAAGCTCAATATTTTCATTACAGCGTTTCAAGCATGATGCTGGGATAACCTGCCTTATTGTTGCATAGCAACCTCGACCGCATCTTGATATATTAATTCCTCCCACTGGAGACTTCAAAGGGCAGAATATTTGGTTATTGATGTCCAATCACTGTGATGAATGCGCTGCTGGCTGATTGATTTGGGCACAAAGGAGGGGTCGATTTCCATTCTTCTCCACGCTTATCTGTTTGTGGAAGAGCGGGAGGAAGATGCAGGAGACAGCTACTTTGATATGGAAATGTAGCCACGAACTGTACCAAGACACATTCATATACATATCAAAATCAGTTTGTCTCACTCTGCCAGAGCCAATTCACATTCCTGAGCTCGACTGGTGCTCGGTACTGTAACGTCAGTAAAGACAACACGTGGATTGTTTTTGGCTTCAAGCAGAGGACTTGACTAGGAGATGAGCACCTGGCCATCAGCTTATAACTAATACTACTGGGAAATATTCTGAAAGCTGAGAGAGAGGATTCACAACAAACGCACATGCACACATAATCTCCAGCATACAAACACACACATGATTCTGCCTTTCATCCACTAACTCCAAAGCTATAAACATTTCCCACAAACTGCTTGTCAATCAGCTCCAGTAATGGCAGCAATGTAAAGGAGATGACAAGTATGTGTATATGTATATGTGTGTGTGTGTGTGTGTGTGTGTGTGTGTGTGTGTGTGTGTGTGTGTGTGTGTGTGTGTGTGTGTGTGTGTGTGTGTGTGTGTGTGTGTGTGTGTGTGTGTTGTCTGACTGTGTGTGTGTGTGTGTCTGTGTGTGTGTGTGTGTGTGTGTGTGCTCAACAAAAACTGGATGCATGTGTGTATATCTGGGACAGGAGGTAATCATTTTCAGATAAGAACTTTTTATTTATTTTAGTCAGTATATTTTAGGTGTCTTTTCCCTTTAAGGACTAATGAAAGATGTTGCTACATATTATGCATCACACATCAGAGAGTTCAGAGAGAGCTTTACTTATACAACACAGAGTTCTATCAATAGAGCTGGCAGGATATACAGATAGTGATTAGAGTCAGGCGTCCACTCTCGGTTTGGAAATTGAAGTGCTGCTGAAAAAATGACTCAGTTGTGTTTGATGAAGTCATATAGAATATTTCCAGATAGTCCAGCTGCCAACGCTCAAATAGGGATATTTACTAAGAGTGACACAAATGAACGTCAGGGGCACAAAATATTTGCGTCACTGCATTAGTGTTTTTATTTATTGGTGTATTTACTGAAACTTTACTAGGCAGATGTAAATGAAGCCAGCTGCAGTTCATATGATTTGCATAAAGTTCTGCTAAAAAAAAGAGATGATACCAGGTTCTTTTAAGGCGTGCTGATGTCTGGAGAGTCAGAAAAGTGCAGACCTGCTGTTGAACTTTGAATATTGAACATTGTGCATACACCTCACACAAAAAAAGAGAATTAATATTAAACTATTAAACTAACCCTTACATACTGTAAAAACTTGATTCATGTTTCAGAGAGCAGAGAGAGTGTATTTTTTAGCTTTTACATCACTAAACATCTCCTATCACACAATATCATGTCCTATTTTACCTAACACATGAAAATATAACATAGCAATAATGATGGAAATGTATTTTATGTAAAGTGAAAATGAACTGTGGGGTTTATTGTATAACCATTAGAGCCATCAGTCTTCACTGCTACATCATAAAAAGAAATCCTCATAACTACTATCTTATTAAAACTATGAACTATTCATTTCACTAAAACACATGTCAATAGATACAGAGATAATTTGACCCAGAACAGCCTCAATGGACAAACATTTGTAGCACCTATACAAAAGTATAACAATTAAAAATATTTTCATGTCTGTGCATTTTTGCCACTTTAGGAAAAGTCATCAAATTTCAGAGTAAAAGAACATTTGGGGTGTTTTTACAGCTGTCAACAGGAAGACAACAGGAGGGTTAAAGCATGATGATGTCAGGAGAGTAATGAAGTGCAGAAAAAGGTGTTGCCTGCTGTTGAACTTTGAATACTGTATATTCTACAGTCACAAAAAAGGGAGAATTAATTAATATCAAACTATTAAAATAATTGTTACATATCCTGATGTGAGCTCAACATGAAGGTCAGTGATTTAAAGAATGTTGCTTAAAATGTTATACTCCTTTTGACTGCATCATTTCTGTAAATTGGTTTAAAAAAAAAAAAAAAATCGAACAACCTATTTAATTACTGGCAGCTACAATCCCATCACACTGAACCAGAGCTGCTGGAAGCCATTAAAAAGTCAGTGAAATAAGCAGAAGGAGGAGTCCTTTTGTTTCGTGTAGTGCTGAGCGGAGAGTTCCTGTAAAGTAACTTCAAAATGCATCGTTTTAATTGGTGTTTTCTCTTCTCACTCCGCTGTAGTGTTTCTCTCCCTCTGTGTGTGTGTGTGTGTGTCTGTGTGTGTGTGTTTGTGTGTGTGTGTGTGTATGTGACTACTTAAACAGTACAGCTGTACACCTGCTTCTCCCAGATGCTGATTGCCAGACAGTTTTCTCCTCTACCACAGTGATAAATCAGGCGGTGGAGGTATTTGTGTGAGTTTCAGTGGTTCTCTTCTGTAAGTGGTGCCAAAACTCGGCTTTGCTGGCACAAAAAATGCTATTTGACTGTTTCGCGAATACAAAAGAGCCACAAACCCTTTGTAAATATATGCCAAAGTCAGAAAAGGCCCCTGAGAAAGTTTATCCAAAGCTTTTGCAGCCGCTGATATTTTACTTCCATAGATAATGGAAGTAAAATATGGTCTACTACTCTGCTAAACTCATTAAATTAATCAAGATGAGCAAGCATGAAGTCATATGTACTGAGAGGTAACTCATTCATCTGCTGTTCTGGTGATGTCATCATGCATCATCGGCACCAAAAGGATCCACGTGAGATCAAACACAGATTAGTGGCAGGATGCTGCAAAAACGGCCTAATCCTCAAGTTTATGCACTTCCTTTTCTTGTCTTCCACAAGATAAATGACACGGAATGTGTCTTTCCACATGACTTGTCTTGTTGGTTGAGGGGTATGATTCTTGCTTATTTCATGTGAGATGTACTGAGCTCAACGTTAAGCCTTTGTGAAATTGAATTGAAGTGTTTAAAAAAGGGTAAAGTAAAGCACCGCCGCAGAAAAAGCTCATCTGTCGTCTTCCACAAGAAAGATGCTGGCCACTAACTGTAGCGTTTCCCGTCATGGAAAAACACGTTTCGCCTTCGTGCGGCTCATTGGTCTATGAGGTTGTATTTTCACTATCGGTGCGAGCGATCAGGCTTTTTAAAAAACCTCCAGAGCACAGATTGCACTGATGTAAAGATTCCCTCCAGACATGTTTTTAAAAATACAACCCTTTTGACTTTTTTAAATTTTCAGCAAGCATAGAGAAACTTTCCCCCCCTTCAGCTGATGAATGTGAAAAAAAGTGTCAAACTTTGCATAAACTCTGCCTCAATTAGAACAGTGAAGTTCAAACTTTAGGAAGAAGAAGAAGAAGAAGAAGAAAAAAAACAGACTTTGGAGTGGAGGCCGACTTTAAGCAGTGTTTAGTAAGGGTGAAACAGTGTTGTGTTGAAACTGTGGTATAGTAACTTCATTGTATCTTCATGCCATGCAAATGAACTGAGTAAGTGACCTTCAGCAGGTTACTTTTAATTTAAAAGCAAATTAACTTTGAATTCTAGTGGGGTTTTTTTTTCTTCTTTCTTTTCTTTTTCTTTTTTGTTGTTGGTGTTTTAAATGTGGGAACTTGACAAAATTGTAATCACATTTAATATAAGTCAAAAAAAGAGAAGCCTCATTAGGACTGGACAGCATTTTATTTATTCTTTTACTGCTTTTTAATGCAATATAATCAATATAATATAATTTGTTTTATAAATGTTAAGTGTAGTGCCTGAATGCTTATAACTTTTCACTTCAATCTCCTTGATTAAAAAGTCCTCAATTATCGTTTTCAGGTTGTC
Source organism: Scomber scombrus (assembly GCF_963691925.1). NCBI lineage: Eukaryota > Metazoa > Chordata > Actinopteri > Scombriformes > Scombridae > Scomber > Scomber scombrus. The sequence goes on from NC_084980.1 coordinate 2,338,942, forward strand.
CGTACGTATGTTATGTACAGTATGTACAGAAAGACTATATACCATGTTGCATTATGGGGATGTAGGGTCCAGGGTTTCTGACTTGGACCCGTACTAGAAAACAATTTTTTAACAATATCCCAGCCAGTATGTCCATATGGGCCCTATAAGGGTTACATTTTGGCTGCAATATGGGTCCCACGTGGGTTTGTCTTCAGTTTTCATGGTGGCCCCACCTGTGTTTGCCCATATGGGCTTCAAGTGGGTTCTGACTGGGTTTCAGAGTTACACATGTTGGGCCCATGTGACTGAAACAATATGGGGCCCATACAATTTGCCCTGTTTATGCCCATGCCTGCTAAGCCCACTTCATCCCTTATGGGGTTCATACATTCAGCCCATGGGCTTCACATGTGTGGCCCATGTTACTGAAACCATGTGGGACTTGCAAAATTTGCCCAGTTCAAGCCCATGCCCACTCAGTACCAACGCAGCCTGCATTCAACCCATGTGGGGCCCACATGAACATGCTGGTTGGGTTGTCACTTCAGCAAATTCATGAAAGAGCCAGAGATTCATGAAGAGTTATGCTGTTTGTTTCCATTGTTCTCACCACTGATTTGCTTGAGATGAAAAAGGCACAAATCCACCACTTTGATATACTAGAGGCTTATGGACTCTTTATTGACAGTTGGTTTGTGCGTCATAATCTAGACAGCTTGTTTGTCATGCTTCCATTTTGCAAGAACAGGACTAGTTTATTACAATGTGTGTAAAATATACAAGTGATTGTGTTCAGCTTTTTTTATAAGCACTCAAAGTCAGCAACATATGCAGTCTATTAGAGACCCTTCACTTGTCTCTCATTTCTAATCTTTCACTGTGTCCAATGTTTATCCCTCTGAACTCATTACAGTGTGCAAATCCTCTTAGAGCAGCAGAACATAATGGAGGAGACAGCAACAGGAGAAAGAGGAGAGACAATGAGAGGAGGGCAGAAAACAATCTCAGTATAATAAAGTTACACATATTCCAGCTCTGGGGGAATTAAGTGTCTCCTGACTGACCTGTTGTTTTTTGTCTGGTAAAGACCACAGCGACGTGATTAAAAAAAAGGGGCCAGAGCCCAAACCTCTCCCGGATCAATGAAATTTCACTTGGCTGAGGCACAGACTTGTAGGGTTAAATGAGGGGACGGGGAAAAGGAAAGTGGCTGATTGGCAGCGAGGGAGCCAGGAAGGATTTAACTGATTGGCATCTTGCCACAGACAGAAGAGAGGAACAGGGAGAGTGGAGAGGGAAGGTGGGATTAGTTTCTGTTAAAGCTGCACTACTTTTCACTGTACAATACGAGGTAACAAAAACCTGGTTATTTTTATCATTTTGTGTCTGTTACCTAACTGTTAATGTCTAAATAATTCCTTGACTGCCTGGAAATTGACTTGTCAGTGATGTTTGGAATGTTTCCTCTGCATGTGTCACATGCTGCTGTCGCTATCAAGAATAAACCGGCAGCCACCAGAGCAGGAGAGTAAGAAAAGTAGTCAGAAAAGAACAAAACAAGACATTTAGCTACAGCTAGTCACAGCACTGCTTATTTTAAAGGACCAGTGTGTAGAATTTAGTTGTAGCTAGTGGTGAGGTTGTAGATTGCATCCAAATAAAAACCCCTAACCCTCAACCTCCCCTTCCAACTGTGTAGCACAGGCATGTCCACACTATTCCATAAAGGGTCATGTGTCTGCAGGTTTTTGTTACAACCAATCAAGAGCACACGATTCGACCAATCAGCTGTCTGAGGACTGAGATCAGTTGATTAAATGAGTGAAGCCTGGTGTGCTCCTGATTGGTCGGAATGAAAACCTGCTGCCACATGAACCTTTATGGAATAGTTTAGACATTCCTGCTGTAGGAGAATCTGAAAGGCCCTCTCTAGATCCAGTGTCTGGTTTGTCCATTCTACTTACACTAATTAAAACAGATTCCATTTCTGCCATGTCTGCACTGCTTGATACCACGAAATTCCACACATGGCACCTTTAAGACTTGCTTTATCTAAATTTTTTGAACACCTGCTTCAGGCTAACTACAAGTACACTTCCTTAGTTGAAGTTGCACTCACTGATAAATGTCAATGCTTCCTCTCAGGTTATGCTGTTATGGTGTGCATTGATAGAGATATTCATTATTCAAATAGTTTGTCTAGAACAGGGGTCGGCAACCTTAGGCACGGTTGGCATGCCGCAGCATAGTCATTGGCACACTGGCAAAAGCAGTATCCTCTCGGCAGCATTTAAAATCACCTGTTAACCATGGCACCTGCTCTATCTGTGGCCTGTCTTCTTCCCATAGAGGGCCCCGGCTCAGATAGGTAGCTGATGGCAGCGCCGCTACCTATCTGAACCGGGGCCCTCCGGGGGGTCAGGGAGCCGCTATCAATATGCGGTAGAGTTGGGATGTCTGTAACAATGACTGTAACGATGTGAGCATATCATTCAAACTATAGCGTCCTGTAAACAGCTGTGTCAAGCACGAGCTGCGCGCTCCAGCTGTCTGCAATTAATTACTGATGAGCTGTTACTGCTGTACGATGTACAGAGAAATAAAAAGAAAAGCAGAAAGGTTCACAGGCAGGTGGTGATTCAGTGTGTTGAACAGATGTATTTCAGACACTAGTTGCTGTGATGTTTCAGTATTTACAGACCAAACTGACCCGCAGCACGTGTTGAAGCACCGTGTGTAAAAGTCCTTTTATGTTGCACAGATTCGATGCATTGTTAATATAAATGGTAAATGGACTGTATTTATAAAATGCTTTTCTAGTCTTTTAACCACTCAAAGCTCTTTTACACTACATGTTACATTCACCCATTCACACACATTCATACACTGATGACAGGAGTTACCACACAGGAGGAAGTTAACATTCACTCAAACATTCATACACTGTTCGATCCGTGGCTCTACCTCCTGAGCCACAAGCCTCCCCTTAATATAAGGATATTGATTAATGCAGATTTTTTTTAAAAAATAGAAAATGCTAATTTAGTTCTCTCAGTCAAAAATATAGTTAGTTATTCAGGATATTTCAATTTAGAAACAGACTAGATGTTTTCAGTGAGACTTAAGTATTCATGAAGAAATGTACTAGTCACATCAGTTAATGGATAGTCCTCATGTCTACATATTATGGTTGCAGGCCCAACAATAAAAGAAGCAACTATGTTTCTAAAGCAATTCATCAGTCAATCATTTTTGAATAAGGTGGTTATTATTATTATTATTATTATTTCATTTTATTTACTTATTTCTATAATGAACTCATAAGTTCCCAACTGAAAACTGAGCTTTAATTAATAGAATCCTAACTGATAAGTTATGGTTTGTCCTCCTAAGACACCCTCAGATCAAAACAAATAAGTAGTTAACTTACAATCACATGAAACAGAGGAAAGCATCAATTATGTTCAATTATGAAAAGCTTGAAAGTCTCCAAAGTCTTCTACTACTGTTAGTGATTTCCACTCTTCTCCAGTGCAGCAGGGTGTTAAGACCACACTTCATTTGCATAAAGTGTCACTGAACAAACACCTCAAAGAAAGACTTGACAGTGATTTATGAGGTTTCCTGCACTGACTTTCAGCAGGTAGAAGAACTACTCAGAACACAGTTTTATATTAAAATATGAGAAATGTGATAGGCAGGAAACAGCAGCATTAGAACATATAGGTTATATGTGTATAGGTAAATATTAGGGCTATATTAGGGTTAAAAATGATGATACCAGTACCAATCCTAGTACCCTGATACTGATACCAACTGAGTGCTTCATTAGATACCCATCATGTGAATAGATACATTAAATTACATCAAATGCCACCACTCCTCCACACCTAAATGATAAGATTTTTATCCAAATGCATTTTGAAAGTCTTCAAATTATTAATATTTATTAAATACAACATGCTGAAATATATCACGACTTCACCACCACAGACGGGTTGTAGCTGCTGTGGCAGTGGGCCAATCACGTGCTCCATTAAATCAAAGAACGCTTGTGTTGATTGGCTGTGAGCAAGTCCATAAAAATTGTCATACTTTCTAGTTCTGGGTGCAAAAAGGATGGATTGTTTGATGGGAGATGTAAATATATAGATAAAATACATTAAACTTGTAGTTGAGATAATTGGATCCAGCTGTGTGACACATCAGCAAGTCCTATCCAGTCAGATCATTATACTGCATGTTTTAACACAGCGTGTTGCATTTACTGTGCATATTGCACGTGATGTGTTTGCAAACAGACTGTGGGCAAAACCCCATTAAAAAAAGATGTCCTTTATCTCATCTTACACTGTGAAGTTCACCTTATGTGTCCTCATGAGTGGAGAAAACTATTTGTTTATTTCATCCACTGCTGAGATAAACATGGTAACAACAGCCTGTGATCATTTCTCTTTTATATATATATATATATATATAGCCTAGGCATTGGTCATTTGAATTAAGTGACAGAGTGATAGAATTCATTATAATATAAACTTATACAATTTGTATGAATTCAGCTTGTTTTCCATGACCTCATGCTGTGTGTTGGAAGCAATCTGACGGATCATATTCTGATGTATTACTTTGGACGTTGTCGGTTTCGTTTCAAAGCCTGTGAGATTGTGAGGGCTTCAGTTTGTGTGTCCATCAAAATATTAGATGCTGGAACCCCCCCCAGCAGCCAAATGGTTATAGTGCATGCCTCATAACCTCAAAACCCCAGGTTTGATTCCAGACAGGGACCTTTATTGCACATCATACCCATCAATATCTCCTCTTTTGCTTTCAGTCTGCCTCTTTACTGCCCAACAGATTCCATCTAACAGCTGTAGTAATTCTGACCCAGAGAAGTGGTGCAGTTCAGATGACGCCTTTATAAGGTAACAAATCTCCATACTCAGAGCTGCTGTGATGCTAACTTGCAAAAAGAGGACTTGCTACTGCAGTGGACCGCTGTTCGCTTCATGTTTCATAGCAAGTGTCGTATTTCCGACTGAGACTTGGGACAGTTTTTAAAAATGCGTAACTGTGATTGTTGTGGTGTTTACTGTCACCATGATGATGACGGTTGCCCAACTTTAAGGGAGTATTAACTTTAACACACACCACATTTTAGGTGATCTCTTTAACCTTAATTTTGTCCTGCTGATTACAGCTGATAGAGGCTCCTGATGAGTAAACGCTCTTATGGGTGGTTTTGGAGTGGACAGTAAAACAACCTATTTGGTTGATTAATTTGGAGGACTTTTGCCAAAACAGTACAATTTAATCAGCTCACAGTCATCAATGAACATCCCACGGAATGTGCATTCATATCTTTGCCTGCACGCCTTCTCCTCACCTCTGGAGATTTCCTAAATATCAGGGCAGACAAGAGTCATTTCATAACTTAACAAAGTTGTTAAATTGCTTTCACTGCTGCCCCTGGTTCTAAAAGTAGAAACAGGAAGAAAAGCAGGAGAATTTTCTGTCCAGTTAGGACTGATTTCCTACACTGAGACACTTGATAAATACAGATCCTGATGATGGGCTGTTTCAGACACATTTTGCAAAGCATGCTGGGACACAGTGTTGGGGGTAAAGCATTACTAAGTAACACGTTAGAGTACTTAGATTACTTTTTTGATATAATGAGTAACCTATTGCGTTAGGTCCACAGTTTATGTACTCAGTTGTTTAGTTACATTTTCAAAAAGGTAATCTGTTATTATTTTAACCAACTATTCCTGTAGTTACCTTTTTACTAAAAGAAAAGAACATCCACCACAGATTTGCACTGTTACTACTTTTTTACAAGAGAGTGAATCTGGAATAATACATCTAGAACAGTAATTCATCTATCAATAGGAAGGCTGTATTTGGAGGACGTATTTAATAAATAGCCAAATGTTGAATTGCAAGTTGTGAAGTTGGTGGTTCTTAAAACTCAATAGACTACTACTGATTCTGCTTCAATCATATCAGAGATATCATCAGTGCATAAACAGGCCTGGACATCAATCCAGTGTGCACCCACAGTCTTTCATCAGTTCACATCGTGATATGCAGTCTGATGTATTCTGGACATCGCTGTCTTCTTGTCACTCACATCTGGAACATATGACTAAAGGCCTGAAAAATGAACAGTCTGTTCTGCTCTGTACCCTTTCATGCTTGTAATGATTCACAAGTCAAGATAAATAACGTAGAGATATTTAAAAATATATATATATATAGAAGGCTCACCTAAACATGTAAGACTCACATAATATTCAAATAAAGCTCTTAACCAGTGAATCACCACCCCTGCGTGTACACCTCAGCAGTCTCCCTACTCACTGAATCTTTTTCAACAGTGACTAATGTTCCATATTCAACAATGAATCAACTTACAAATGACAAGTTCTTCAGGAGTTCAGCGCACATGAAAAAAAGCTCCATGTCCTAGTTTTGTGTAAGTCTCTTGAATTTTCTTTAATAAAGAGTTCCAGGGGGCAAAAAATGCATCAGGTAGCATCTACTCAGAGATGAATGTCTACCTTGTGTGGCTTGAAAGAGAGAGGAGCTGCACCGAAAATGAACTCCTGAATACATCTTGAATTTGGATATAAAAAGAGGGACACTTTGCAAAAATAACCTTCAAATAATCATCAGAAAGGACTCTATGGAAGAGGTAACATCACTGATATGCAAACACATAAAAGGAAATGTCATCTCTGGGTATATTTTTTGTCAACTGCTAACTGCTACTCATTTTGTGAGACAATAAGGGAAATTAAGCCTCTCCTAATACTAACTATGTAGTGTCTTTGTCCATGTCTGTGTCTACATCTGTGTCATCATGTGGAGGGTAAGGTTAATATGCCTGATTGTCAATTTCTTTTGGACATTCATAAATCAGATGGATGACCCTGGTCTGCTACGCTCAGTGGCTAACTGCTAACTCATGACCCATGTTTGTTCTCTGGACAGAAAGCATAACATAATAATGACATAATCCCCCAATCAGTGCAGGTCACCTGTTGACATGCGCCAGTTGTCAACATCAAATTGAAACGTGAACTTTCTCTGTAAATGCACTGTGCTGATGTTCAGTGTTTTTTTCTTCTAGAAAGGATCTTTTAGATATATCGTTATCCTTCTTTGTGTTGATGATTCACTGCTGTGGGCTGGGAGGAACAGTATTTAGTGTTTTTTATGTATGCAAGTTCACAAGAAAATGACAGTAAACTTAATATTGAGTCTTGGATCTTTAACCCTTACACACTGTTCATGTCAAATTTGACCTGTTTTGACGTGTGACAGCTGTAAAAACACCCCAAATGTGTTTTACTCTGAAATTTGATGACTTTTCCTAAAGTGGACAAAAATGTTTGGCCCAAAAATGTTGTATAGGTGCTAGAAATGTTTGTCCATTGAGGCTGTTCTGGGTCAAATTATCTCCGTATCTATTGCCATGTGTTTTAGTGAAATGAATAGTTCATAGTTTTAATAAGATAGTAGTTATGAGGATTTCTTTTTATGATGTAGCAGTGAAGACTGATGGCTCTAATGGTTATACAATAAACCCCACACTTCATTTTCACTTTACATAAAATACATTTACATCATTATTACTATGTTATATTTTCATGTCTTAGGTAAAATAGGACATGATATTGTGTGATAGGAGATGTTTAGTGGTGTAAAAGCTAAAAAAATACACTCTCTCTGCTCTCTGAAACATGAATCAAGGTTTAATCACATTTATTGATCAGTCAGATCCACTATTGATGCTTTCTAAACACATCTGTGGTTCAACATTTGGTTTAGACACTTTTTATGAGGGGATTCTTAGACCGGGTCAAAACTGACCCAGAACATACTGCGAGGATGTAGAATATGAACATGTATGTAAGGGTTAAGCCATGCTCAAATTATCAGAGTTTTTAAATCCTAACCAATTTTGCAATCGGGTTGCATAACACACATGAGGAGAAACTTCACAGCTTTCTTTTCACTCATTTCAAACATGCTCACAGTGCAAGTGTGGGGGAAAAAAAGTCTGAAAGTAAAGGCGTATCACAGACTGCAGGATATTATTAAGATTATTGTGCCAGAGGGAGCAATGCACCACATCTCATGATCTCATTGAGAAGCAGATGTAAATAAAATGGAGACTGACAAGGTGTAACAACTTGCTTTAGTGATGCTTTGCAGTGAGAAAAAAACTAAAGCAGAAGACTTAACGAGTCTCGATGTAAAAATAGTTGGCGAGATGCAGTCAACACAGAACTTTGAGAACTGGAGGAGATATTTTAACTGTCAGTTGTAACATCTGTCGAAGGTAGTAGCCTCGAGGGGCTTGATATTTACTGTTGTTTAGTAACACTGTCAGCTCTCTCTCATTGGCTATCGCGGTCCTGCTTAGAAAGCAATGCTCTAATCATCCAGAATTTAACACCTAAATATCAAACACGTTTGAAATTATGGCTGCAGTTCTGGAGGTTTAAGCTTTAGACTACATGTCACATTCACACATACTCATACATTGATGATGGGCTACCACACAGTGCGCCAACCTGCTCATCAGAAGGAGACTAACATTCACACACATTCACACACTGATGACAGGAGCTACCACACAGGGTTCCAACCAATCACACACATTCATACACCATTGGTGCAGCCATTGGGAGCAATTCGGGTTTAAGTATCTTTATCCAAGGTCACATCGACATGTGGACTGGCGGAGCCGGGAATCAAACTGCCAATATTCCGATTGGTGGACGACCCGCTCTACCTCCTGAGCCACAACCATCTGTAAAGCACTCACATTACCAGGTAGTCTGGGTCGAACATTGGTACCGACCAAGGTACAAGACCAGATTCCCCCTTTGATTGTTAGAAGTTGTGAATCAGGGATAAATCAGCCCAAAACTCCTGAGTCTATGCCTGACTTTAACTTTCTTGCTATAGACCTCTGTATAAACCCCTGCTGCTTTATATCCTATGATCTCCACAAACACAGCGGGACTGAGATTTAAGTCAGAACAGAGACAGCATAAAACAACTATAAATTAAAATAAATAATAAGCTGTCTGCACCAGATTTGCAGTGACACACATCTACTGACAAGTTACAGACTAATACAAAATATGATCACATAAGATTTATCAAAGGTCTAACAGTCCTTTCTGTTGTTCAAATGCTTCATAATGGTAAATCAGCTTCTGTTTGATGCTCAACAACTACCTCTTTGTTTTTAAGCAGTGGGCTGGGATGCAGTGTCAGCACTGAGAGCCATGAATTTATGGCTTATCTCATTTCTAAAATAAGAGACCTAGCTGGCAAAGTTTCATGCTCAGAAAGTCGCTGCCGTGTCTGTTCTGATTTAGAGGACAGTATGAAATAAAAAGCCTCCGCAGCCCCTCTGATGTTAAACTGCCTGATGTGATGTGACGTGGACTGTGCGTTCCAGTGTACACGGTTTCTCTCCGGGTGTGTATGCGCATGTGATAGGAGGCGGTATCCCTCTAGAGGGAGCGTTTAGCAGTTTAAGTTTGTCCTCAGATGACTTCTTTTCACGATAGTTCTACTCAGAGATCTGATTTCCTGTTAAAACCTTTATGAGGAGTTAAAATCAGGCTGACTTGAGGAAACTGGATGATGCGGTTCAGCATGAGCAAGTGTCATGTTCTGGTTTACCCTTGAAGTGAAAGAAATGTAAGACTTAAGTTTTCCATTGGGGATGAATGAACAACATACCAAAAACCAAGAAAATACAAGAAAATGGAACAATAAAACAAGCTCTGCGATTAAAAACCCAAATTTCCTCCCCCGTTCCTCTCTCTCTGACTTCCCTCTTCCAATCCTTTGTTCCTTCCACATCCTTCTATAACTTCCTTCCTCTTTTTTCTTTCTGCTGTTTCCTCAATATATACCATAGATCTTCAATCATCAGGGGGGTTTCAATGGCTGATGCTGCAAAAAGAAGAGACTATTTTGTGTGCATGAGGGTGTGTTTGATTGCTTGAGTGTGTAGAGCATTATCTTGTCTAATGGTCAATGGAAGGTTAAGAGGGAGAATGATTGGGATCAAAGCCACATCAGCACATTCCACTCACACTTGGATCACTGACAGCACATCACATGCAAAATGCTGGGGTCTGCAAAAACGTGCCTTTGTTTTCTTCCTTTTGTCATTCTTTAAAAAAAAAATGCTTGATCACATTAGTTTTCAAATAATGGGTCTTTATCTATCTTACCCGCAGAGAGAATCAGAAGTTTAATTGAAGAAGGCTTATATGAGATACAAAGAAAAAAAGTTGTTCAATTTACCTCCTTGTTTATTAGCCCTGTTGCTATGTTTTATTCTGGAAATTACATTTAAAAAATCTGGTGGTCATGTTATAACTGAGGTATTTTAGCTGTATGTCTTAAATGTAGACACAAAAAGGGCCAATACCCAGCCAGCATGTCCTTGTGGGCCCCATAATGGTTACATTTTGGCTGCAAATATGGGTCCCAAGTGGGTTTGTCCGCAGTTTCCATGGTGGCACCACCTGTGTTTGCCAAAAATATGGGTGAGGCCCACATAAGCTCCGTATGTTTGCCCATATGGGGTCTAAGTGAGATAAGAATGGACCTTAATCGGGGCCCATTTAGCCAGCCCACATGGGCTTCACATGTGGGACCCATGTTCCTGAAACAATATGGGGCCCACACAGTTTGCCCCGTTCATGCCCATGCCCGCTTAGCTCACTTACATCCCTTATGGGGCTCATACAGTCAGCCCATGTTACTGAAACCATGTGGGACCCGTAGAATTTGCCCAGTTCAAACCCATGCCCACTCAATACCCACATTGCCCACATTTAACCCATGTGGGACCCACATGGACATGCTGGCTGGGTAATAATACATAAATGTAAAAAACTAAAACAAAACAATGTTAAATGGCAATTACTTGATGAAGAATATTTCCATGTAAACAACTCAATTTGAGAGTTCAAAGTATGTTCATGTGTTTGTGTCAAAAGCTCATAATGACTGAATGTACCTTTTTCAAAACGACGACTCCCTCTTGACTTTGGTGATTAGAGATGATGTCAAACATGTTGCCTTCATCTCCTGGAACAATGGAATAATCCACCTCTGCGTTGTTGCCAGCATCCAGATCGTGAGCTCGAATCCGACCCACTGCGGAACCCACTGACGCCGACTCTGGCACCCGAAGGTGAAAAATACCTGAGAGTGACAGAGGTAATTAAATACAGTTTCGAAAAAAGAAAATGCTGACTGATTGGTTGATGAAGTGATGAATGGAAGGTTGATTGGTTTATTTGATTGGGTGGATGGGTCAAATCAGACGGCATTATTCAATGTTCCACTCACTCTTGGCGAAGCGTGGCGGGTTGTCATTGACATCGCTGAGGGTTATGTTGATGGTGGTGGTGGAAGCCAGCCCCCCCAGCTGACCTCCCATGTCCTTGGCCTGGACGAGAACCTGGTACTCTTCTTTCACCTCCCGGTCCATATTGGCTAGAGCTGTCCTGATCACTCCTGGAGGTGGGGAGGGATGAAAAGAGATGACTCATTGTTATATTTAGCCTTCTATAAACAGATACATACACTCTGGATCTAGCCTTCATTAGGTCAGTGTGGATGCAGTTTGGTCACTGAGTCGAGGGTCCCACAGCAAAGCCTTTAGGGGGTCTGGAAGGCTTGCTTCAGAGGTGGACTGGCTATGGTCTCTGTGGTTTCTGGTGATGTTGTGACTGATTGTTGAATAAAGTTATTTCTGGCTACACTGCTTCTTATTCCATTTGGGCCTGGGTAATTCCTCAAAAGGCAAACTTTATAAAGACTGTGAAACTTTTACAAAAATATAAAAGAAAACAAAAGGCAGAACTCTTCAGTTGATTCCACGACATTCTGAGTCTCATTTCAGAAAAAGATCCAAACAAAATATGCACAGACAAAAGAAATCAAATAAGACTTTAAAAATTAAAACTTGGAGAGCTTAAGCAGAGAGCTCCTCGGGGAACAGGGTTGAGTGTCAGCGCTAGTGTTAGGTGAAGTTTCCTGGGCTTGTTTTTATCAGTTTCTGAAGTCTTTGCGTGTGTTGAAAAGCATTTTGCAAGTTATAATACATATGTAATTCCTTTGTTGAGGACATCTAAGGTGAGGCTGAACTCTGACTTGAGCTGAGCTACCCTAGGGGGTTAAGTTTTGAATTACACAGGCAATAACTACATAATCTTCACTACTGTGTAATATCAGTATTTTAGGTCTACTCCTCCTTTCAGTTCAACTGTGCAATTTATCATATATTTTCAATTTAAACCTGTGCAATAACAATCTCAACTCAGGTGTATTATCACTCATCATCAATATTACTTATTTACTTTTGTACATTGTACTTGTATTGTTCTTTATTCTTTTTATTGACACTTTTTTACTGTCCACTTTGCTGCTGCAAAATTGTAAATTTCCCCATCATGGGACTAATAAAGGACTATTTAATCTTATCTTATCAAGTCAACACTATGGTCAAACCAATATGATAAAATTGTATGTAAAATATGCCCAAAAATATAACTTGGCAACGTTTTCTTATTCCTCATTCAAGAACATATAAATATAGTAAAGTCAAATTAAAGGATTAGGTAACACACCATTTTTGTAGTGATTATATTAAACATTCTGTATTAGCTGGATTCAAACATAAATTCAACATAACTCTTATTTCATAACATTTAAGTACTCAATCCAACATTTATGACTCATTTGACTACCAAGAATATAATACTTATTATAAAATTAGGGATGGGTATCATTTAAAAAATTACAATACCAATCCAAGAACTGTTAAAGTGATAATGACACCAGTTGACTACTTCAACCGATACCCATCACATATTGCCTGCACTTGCTTTTATCCGTTGTAACAGGCGTGTGGTGTAGCCACACTTTAAAGTGTTTAGGTGGCATCTTGGCTGACAACGGCATCTTGGCATTGTCACAGACGGGTTGTAACTGCTGTGGCAGTGGGCCAATCACGTCACATCAATTTGAAGAACACTTGCAATGATTGGCTGTGAGCAAGTCCATACAATCAGTCATATTTTCTAGCTCTGGGTACAACAAGGATGGATTGCAGGTATTGTTTGATGGGAGATGTTTCCATACTACTTGATATTGATTTATTTTGGTCGATATACCTTAAAGGTATCGAGTACCAATACCCAGCCATACATAAAACTGTAGCAAAGATGACGATAAAGGTTAAACAAGTAGGTGGTCACAAATATAAATGAATGCAGTTCATGAAACAACAGATTTTCCTAGAAATATGCTCTTTAAATGTATTCAAAAGATAAGCAAGACCCCCAAAAAAGTCCAGCGGTCTCTCGGGAGACCTGATTAGTCTCCTGCCATTTAATTGTATGTGAGAGAAAAGGGGGGAGGAAAAATAATAATAATACAGAAGAGAGAGAAGAGATATGTTCATTCATCTTTTCTTTCTTGACTTAATGGCCAGTTAAAATAACCAAAGGGTTATTTATGCTCTTAGTTGAGTTGTTAATTTAGTCAGCCATCTGGCTTCTCAAGAGACACAGTGTCTGATATTCAGGTCTGTGTCATGCTGTCACACCCCCCAGTTGGGGAGGAGAGGTGAAGAGGGGTCAGTTCACTGCCATGCTTGTCTGCAATCACCTCCATGTCTTAATAGAATTGAAGAGCGATTTTGTACAAGCTCAAATTGGAGGGGTGCTTTAGGGGTTACATACAAGAGGAACATTCTCAATCAAAATTTAAGACCAATTTTATACTGAGGTCCCATGATGACACTTGCAAAGCCATTTTTGTGAAGAGGGTCATTGGAAATTGTTGAAAGGGCCTGAAAAGTCTAGAATGTGAACCTTTGAGTATTTTATTACAGGCAGAAAAGTTCAGTGTGAATTATATTTTCATTTTGAAGTCATGGTGTCTGGGTTGGTCCTTAGAGAGAGGGTGAGCAGCTCAGGGATCTGAAAGGAGTTCAGAGTAGAACTGCCGCTCCATTGTGTTGAAAGGTGGTTTACCTTCAAGATATCTCCTTGTATAGGTACTCTGGGCACGTCCACATGAGAAGAAACCCAGAACACACTGGAGATATTCTATATGTATCACATCTGGTCTGGGAATGTCCAAGGGGGAGCTGGAGCATGTGGCAAGACAGAAGGTTGTGTGGGCTACCTTTGTTTTACGTAAAGTATTGTTATCCTGTGACTATCTGAAGTTTCATGGCAGAATTGCATTCAAATACAACTCTATAGAAAATACATTATCGTTGCCGTGGTTGTCCGATAAACTAAATTTTCAGAAACACCAAGGTTCAAGAGGTCACAGTCTTTTCTGGTGACTTGTCTCTTATTTGTGAAGTTCCAACTGGTCACACTTGTTTAAGGCTTCCAAAACTCTTCTGCCAGTTTGATATTTTCACCGTAACAAAAAAAGCAGCTTTTTTGTATACCTTAATGTTTGGTGAGGTCTTTTCTCATAGTGAAAGAGTCTAGATGGTGAAGCATACTCAGCCTCAGGGGAAAAATGAAACATGACACCTCATGTTCAAAGTAATTACTGCTCGGCTGAGATGCCTGTTAGAGGATTGCAAAAATCTTTAAGTTCCTTTCAGTTCTCGCTTTATCATTCAGGTGCCGGACTGAAGAGAAGCTCACTGCCAGAACCCCTCGCTGTGTCACGACTGGTTGAATTTAATGCTTTCTGTTAGGGAGTGGAGACAGCTGGGAATGTGAGTTGTGGGTTCACTCAAAAGTCACACATTTTTATACAATAGTATGAATAACTTTTGGTTTGTTATGGAAGTTGTATGGTACGGTCCTCTCACCTGTCTTTGGGTCCACAGAGAAGTATGGTTGGCCGTGAAGAATGCTGTAGACGATCCGTGCGCTGTTGCCATATGTGGGGTCATCTGCATCAGTCGCGGTCACCTGTGTCACATAGGTTCCTGGACAAACACACACACACAGTGTATGTAATTAGAATTAGATCAAATGATTTTGTTTAGCCATTTTCCCCTTCCACCCATGGACCCATTTTGTCTTTTTAACAAAGGGGTTGGAAATCTTTAGGAGGAGATCGCAGGTCAGCAGTAGATGCCACATTAAAGTGGTGTACATCATCTGGAGCTGTATTAATAAAGCTTTCTAGCACAAGAAGTTGTTCCTAGTGATCAAATTCGGAGAAAATTCTTAAACTCGTGCCATTTTCTAAGAATTTCCCATCACAGTTAAAACTAGATCCTGGCAAAGATAACAGTTATTCCCAAAGCATCTTGGCTTTTAGACAGCTCCTTAGGTGAAAAACTGTTAGGAGTAGGGAGGAGGACTTTTAAGAGGCTTGGAGGAGTTTCTTAAGCAGAGGAGAAAATGGCGAAACGACAAAGAGATAGGAGAAATATTCTCCAAATGCTGAATGAGAGTAAGTCAGTTAAACACGACAGATTAGATCATGTAGGTATAATGTGTGTGGTCCATCTAATTAAAGATACGCTTATATCTCCTAATAATGGAATGAAAGTGATCACAACTGTAAAAATGTGGAATTTGCTTGCAGCTGGAAACATGGGATGTTCGTGCTGACCAACTGACCTGTATAGACCCACCAGTATTCATACAAACTCATGAAAACTCCTACTGTGTTTATAGGCATGTGTTTGCTAACATTTCATGGGCTACTTTTAAAGTATGGTTCACAATTGAATTAACAGAGATGTTCATTATATAAGATGCGGCCTGGCACTGTGGGTCAAGCTATTCTAGTTAGTTAGTAAGTCTGTAAAGAACATTAGGTTTTGATTAGCCATATATTTGAAATGTGAAAGTTTGTTGAAAGAGTGTATAAGGTCTTAGAACATTATGATGGAAGTATACGATGCCCATTCACATGCTTGAAACCACTGGGGGCAGTGGTGGCCTAAAGGTTAGAGAAGCGAGCTTGTGACTGGAGGGTTACTGGCAGGATGAATCTGGGTGGGGAAAAGTGAAGAAGAAGCATTTGCCCCTCCCTAAAGGTTAAATTATGTCTCATAAGTTGTTGCAGCAATTGTTTTGTTGATACACGTGTGTTACACAGATTTTGTGCAAATGTAACCAGTTTTCACCTCAATAATTGATCAAAATGACTAAAATTCCCTCCAAAATATCACATTAACTCATCAAGACTTTGAGGAACACCATAAACAAATTAATGCTGTGATTTGGTATCAAAAACTTTTGACATTTGGAGATTTATGTAAGAATTATTAGAGTTATTATTAATATAACCAGGGAAGTCATACCCTCTGAATGCTCAAAGTTTTCTAGTTTGTGGTTGTAAAGTTTTATGAGGCTGTGCTTATAAAAGAGGTCACAGTAGGTCATTTTATACAGTGAGGTCAAGTTTGAAAAAATAGTCTCGATACAATAAAACAGCTACCGTGGTGATTAAAATCATCACACATGAATACAGTTGGGCTCATTGAATCCACAAGAGTCTGCAGCTTTCTAGTCAAATGTATGCAATTCTAAGACTCCTTAGGGACCCAAGTAGGCTGAAATATTTAAACAACATTTTATAAGAGGCAAACTTAACACATGTATACTGCATGCAAAAAAGAACTGTGTGGTTTTTGCCCAAAGCTGCATGAGATGTTGGCAGAGTTAAAGAGGTTAAATGGTATGATCTGGATTATTCTGGGATCTCTTTTCTTTACTTTCCTTTTTACTTTTGATTTACTACTCCAACAATTTAATATTTTACTTGCGTGAAGCTGGAGAGTCTACAAAGAACAGTCAAAATCAAAACAGCAGCAGTCGATATATATCTTGCCTTTAAGATCTTAGTGTAAGCCAAGCAACAAAAACAAGGCATCGTACAGCTCCCATGATGCAACTTTAGGGAGTTTTTCTTCATACCCCACTTTGCCTTTGTTAATACTCCACACCACCAGTTTGCAATTCACAG
This sequence comes from Scomber scombrus, assembly GCF_963691925.1. NCBI lineage: Eukaryota > Metazoa > Chordata > Actinopteri > Scombriformes > Scombridae > Scomber > Scomber scombrus. Next base: position 2,355,940 of record NC_084980.1, read on the forward strand.
TTGAAAATGTGAAATCTTTAAAAACCAAGCTAAGAAAACCTTGATGACACCTTCAGGGTCATCCCTAAAACCGGCTTTAAGATATCTGTTGACCAGCGCTGAGGTGTCCACAGGGGTTGGATGTCAGCTGGTGTTGATGCCAACACCGTGAGCTTTAGAGATAATCTGATTATTTGGCATGTGTTGCAGATGGTAGGAAGAATGAGCAATAAGTAAAAAAAACAACGACAAAGAATCAACATCAAATCTAACATCTTTAAATATTTGAAGTCACTTTCTTCCACTGGAAAAGCTAAACTAATAAAACATATTAACACCCACTAAAAGTGAGGATGTATGGGTTTTTAGTTGGGTCAGAAATGTCAAGGTTAGTCAGTATGACACTGAAAGTAGTAGATTAGTAGATTATCTGCTTTAGCACATTATTGTCTGGTAACATCTGCATCATCTCCACTCCATCCTCTTCTACCTCTGAGTGCGGCTGCATGTCACCGTTTTCCATGTAGTGTGTTAATCTCTATAGATGATGATGTTATATCCTGTATAGATGCTGTGATGCAACATATGAACTACTATTACACTGCATTCAGTTACAAAGCCCACTATTTACACATAATTCCATCTTTTGTGTTAAATAGTGACTGCTTGACTACTACAAGTGTCACATACTTTATTATCTCAGTTTGAAAGCATGTTTCATATACACTACATTCATATCTGAAAAGTCTTAGATCATTTTCAAGGCTTCACTGTTACAAACTGTTCAGGATAGCCAGGGTTGAGAGCGTTCATTTAAAAATACATTCCGATATAATTACTAATGACCTGTTAAAAAAGTGTAATCTAATCCAAGTATCACAATGTTAAGGTCACATTAACTTGATTACTGTCTATTACTTTTGGATGACCTCATTACTTAATATGCAAATAAAGACAAGAGAAAATAAATGTCAGTAAGTCTTTTACTGATGTGTCACACTTCACAACACCCAGGTGCACATGCTGCCAGTCCCACTGAGAAGTGTCACAATCATGAGCTGCAAGCACAAATCAGAGAAGCCCATCAGCGGACTGCAGGAGTGGACAGTGTCACTGTGGGTCTCCCTGCTCAGTGTCCGGTGACGGTCACTGGAAAGACATTTTTCGGACATCATCCCGATGTGTGTACATGTGCATTGTAGAGTGTTGTTCTTCTTGAATCTTTAACCCTTACATACTGTTTGGTTCAAATTTGAACCGTTTTGACATGTGACAGCTGTAAAAACACCCCAAATGTATTTTACTCTGAAATTTGATGATTTTTCCTAAAGAGTCCCAAAATACACAAACATGAAAATATTTTTAAATGTTCTACTTTTGTATAGGTGCTACACATTTTTGTCCATTGTTGCTGCTCTGGGTCAAATTTTCTCCGTATCTATTGACATGTGTTTTAGTGAAATGAATAGTTCATAGTTTTAATAAGATAGTAGTTATGAGGATTTCTTTTTATGATGTAGCAGTGAAGACTGATGGCTCTAATGGTTATACAATAAACCCCACACTTCATTTTACCTTTACATAAAATACATTTACATCATTGTTGTTATGTTATATTTTCATGTCTTAGGTAAAATAGGACATGATATTGTGTGATAGTAGATGTTTAGTGGTGTAAAAGCTAAACAATACACTCTCTCTGCTCTCTGAAACATGAATCAAGGTTTAATCACATTTATTGATCAGTCAGATCCACTATTGATGCTTTCTAAACACATCAGTGGTTCAACATTTGGTATAGACACTTTTTATGAGGAGATTCTTAGACCGGGTCAAATTTGACATGGAACATCCTGTGAGGGTGCAGAATATGAACAGTATGTAAAGGTTAAAATTGTAATCCCAATTTCCCCCCTGTAAATTTAACAGAACACAGTTGTGCTTTTTTTGTTATCCTAATTATGCAACACCATGTATTCCATTACTTCCTGAGCCTGGGGGTAGCTGACATGGATTTGACAGATGGATGGATTATAGAATGCCAGTTGTGATAATTAGACACATTAGCAACATGACACTACGGATGGCAATATCAGTTTGTTGCTGTCGGTCCAGCACTTTGTTCCAGACTGAGATATCTCAACAGCTATTGGATGGATTCACATCAGATTGTAGGATGGGGCATCAAGGATTCAGTCTTTATCAACTACACCTTAAAGCTATGGAACACACTACTTTAGCTTTCAACTTCCTACCACTTTTCTGCTGCTGGCCTGATTTTATTTTTTATTTTTTGCACTTATGCACTGCTGCACTGCTTTTTAAATGTTGTATTTTACTTGATCTTATACATTCTTTTCATTGCATTTAAAAAAAAATCTGTATTTAAATTCTATTTTATGTCAGTAGTCAGTAAATCTGCTGGAATAGGATAAATCAAAAGCGATGATTATTTGTTTCTTATATATGTGTTAACTGTAAGTGAAGGTAAGTGATGGTTAAATACCTGCATGCTACGTTAGAGAAAATCAACCAGTATTCTTCATAGGCAGCAGCACAGAGCTCTGCTGACAGAATTCAGCTGCATATATCCTGGTAAAGTAATTGGCTTTGACACAAAACAAAATAACTGAATATGTGCAGTATGACGCACTGATTCAAAGCATATCAGGAACTCTTTGAAAAGTCTGTAACTTCACAGAAATAGTGCAACAACTATGAAAGGGAAGAAAAAAATGTCAGCATCTTTTCTTAGCAGTCAACTTCTCTAAGACAGGATTATGTTTTTTTTTTTTTTTTATTGTATGGATACTGGTGCTGTTTTCTACCAAGGCTAATCCGCTATACAGTTTGTTGCTGTATTTCACCGCAACACAGACTTACTGGGGTCAAGCTTGTGTTCTCTCGGAGCACTTTGGGCCTCAGCTGAAGCATTAACAGCTTAAGGTTTAAAGACCTTGACTGTTAAATTACCTCTCAGTAATGGTATTTAGCAGACAGATGGGCCACTAAGTCTGGCTTAGTGCACTATGTGTGTGTGTGTGTGTGTGTGTGTGTGTGTGCGCTGACAAATACAACTTAATATGTCCGAGCACACAGCAAAGTGAATCTTAAGACTCAAGCTGAGCCAAAAAAGCTTAGTAAATAAAATGTTGTTTATGATATTTTTCTATTAATGTTTCATTTAGTTCAAAAAACAAACACATGACAAACTATTTTACTAGCTCCTCTCACTTTTAAACTCAAAATTCTGCTATTTCTACTCTTCAACCACTACACTGTTTTTTATACTCTTTATATAAAAACATTGATTCTACAAATACAAACATGTCTCCAATATTCTTCTTTTTGATACGATTATCTAAAGTTGTTTTAAACTCTTTTTCATTGTTCATCTTGTTTTTTTCCCTGCTGTGTGATGTCATGATGTCATTTAATCCATCCATCCAAACACATGTCAAAGCAGGATCTCAACAAATCCTGGCCAGATGACATTCACTTTGCTACAGATACTCATCTTCTCCAGAGGATAAAGTCCAGTGTTTTTGATGACTTGACTGTTTATCTAACACCAACACAGTACAAAAGTTCTATGACTTTGTACAAGACATATACAAGAAATGCCCATGTATTTTTCCATAAAATTGATTTGCTGGTTCCCATAGTGTTTTCTCCACATTTTGTATTTGCATTTTCAATTTCTTTCTTTAAACGACGTATCCAATAAACTCTGAACTCTCCTGGATAATGTAACATTCCCATAGGATTTTTTAAAGAAATATGTATGATAACTGTTGCACTCCTACAATACAGTATAAAAGGTTTGAATTACTTCAGCTTCAGAGAAATCAGGTTTTTTCTAGTAAGAATACTGCAATATGCTGCTTTTGCTATGGAGAAGAAGCCATGGGTATGAATCACAGTGAATTAAGTTCGAAACTCAAACTCAAAAGTTTCAACTTTCAAGGAAATATAAAAATATAAGAACTAGGCCTATCATGATAATTATGTTATCAACTTATCATACCATATCCTAATTATTGACATCATCATGTCTATATAATGACTTATCGTATGATTCATGGACATGACGTTGATCACCTCAGTATTTTCACACTTCACATTAGCAGCTAAGAGACTATTCATGTCTCATTGGTTAAACAAGTAGTGTCCTCCATTCCTCACTGTGTACGTCCTGAGTGGAATGGTAAATGGACTGTACTGATATAGCGCCTTTCTAGTCTTTTCGACCACTCAAAGCGCTTTTACACTACAACTCATTCACACACATTCATGCACTGATGGCAGGCAGCTACCACGCAGGGTGCCAACCTGCACATCAGGAGGAATCTAACCATTCACTCACATTCATACACCGTTGGTTAAGTGTCTTGCCCAAGGACACATCGACATGTAGACTGGAGGAGCCGGGAATCGAACCGCCCATCTTCCAATTGGAGGACGACCGCTCTACCTCCTGAGCCACAGCCGCCCCCAGTGGAGACTGTAGAAGAGTTAAAGGTAAATAACTCTGTCCCCAACCATAATGATAGTCTGTGCTTTTACAGAAGCATAGCTCCCACTCTCCAATCATGAGAACATGAGACTATTCATACTCCTCTAACCCATTAGGTCTCTTTGAATTTTAGTTTAAAATCGTCACTTATTTTGTCAAGCTTGGGGTCAGTTCAGTTTCAATTTAGTCATTTATTCATTTCTTTTTTTGCCAAATGTAGGATTGAAATGAGATATGTTTTAACATGATTTGGTATTAATAAAGGAGCTGCACCACCTGCCTGTCACTGTTATGTATTAAATACAGGTTGTCCCACACAGCTACTGACTGTCAGCAGCAGAATACTTCACAAATCCACTTTAATAACCAGTTGCAGAGCAGAGCGAGGTCTGTTCACTAATTCATCCGCTCCTGCTATTTCAATTCCTTGACAAAACATGAGCCTGATATCTACAGACTGCTGTTTGGATACTTGAATGAACAAAGTGGAGTCTGCATACTGTTCAGTCAAATCCCTCGCTTTGCAACTTTCATAACCAGAGGAAATACCTCTTCAACATGAACAAACACACAAAGTCTTTTTTCAGTTTCCCGTCACTTACAATTGAATTACATTATAAAGGGGTCTTTAAACAGATAATAACTGAACTGAAAAGACAAAGAACATAAGACATTATACAAAAAAAGACTCAGACCATGGCACCTGTTAACATTGTCAATTTATATTATTTTTGTCATCAAGATTATTTAATGATGTATTATTGTTGATGTAATATTATGCTAATGATCAAGATTCATGATAGCATTGTTATTGTCTAATTATGCATTTCATTATAAATGTGTGTATGTAACGGACAGGCATTGCATAACCTTTGGGGGGGGGGGGGGGGGGGGGGGGGGGGGGGCACAAATGCATTAACCTATCACTGTGTAGCGGTAGCCAAAAATAAGCTAGGTATATTTAAGATGAACACTGATTTCATACAAGTCTACATAAAAGCAACAGCCTAGGCGATTTTATTTAGAATCTAAATTGTCACAGAAATGGCCTACAATGGAAAGGAACAACTTTTAATCATAGTAACCTGCATTTTGTATTTCAAATACGTATTTCAAATACAAAATACTATTTTATAATTTGTATTTTATTGAAATTATGAAAATGCCTTCGTATTTTGTATCAAAATACTCCAGTGTTGTGTATTTTTGTATTTTGAAAATACTGTAAAATACTTTCTGTGAAACACCGTGATGACATCTATCTATCTATCTATCTATCTATCTATCTATCTATCTATCTATAAAGCACAACATCTCTCTCTCTCTGTCTGTCTGTGGCACCCTCGCATGGTCAAGCCCCTGTGATACCGCTTTCAGCCACTGTTTCAAACTTGCTATGGACATGCACATTGTACACGCTACGGGCGGGCAACGCATTGGTCATCACAACACAAAACGCGCGGTGCTGCAGATTGGGGTCCTAGGTGTTTGGTCCGGACCTGTCAAGTAAGTTGTTTAAAAGCAAGGTGAGCAACCAAATTTAGTCCGTTTATTTTCTCTTGTATTTTCGCCAGTGCACATTCAAAGAATCATGTTTTTAAAGTTATTGTTATGTTACACGGTTTCCTTTTGTTTCTTGTGTAGTGTACATAGGAGGTTTGTATCTCAATGTCAATATGTGTGCTGGTGCAGCACCATGGGTGACTGACAACCTTCTCCGCCACTTGAAGTAGGCTAGTTCTGGCTCATGTTGTTTTCTTAGAAATGTACCCAAATAATGTTCTGCTGTTGACTGTATTTAACCTACACAATATGTAGGCTACAGTAAGCAACAATCATACAACATGCCTCAAATTCGTTCTCCCTCAGATTCAGTACGTGGTTGTGTTTTTTTTTCTCCTTATTGCTGATACTGGGGGATGTTATATGTTGTGTTTGTTTTCAATTTAAAAATCAATAAACAAAGCATTGAAAAATATGCATTTGATTGAAATGATTTCTTTTACTTTTGTATGCATGAATTCTCCCTGTAATAAAATATATTTAAAAAGTTGAAGGGGTCTTCTAATGTATGAACAGGTGGAATGATAATGGCCCCTTGCTCAGTCTTTATTTTGAGCACCTGAATGTCCAATCAATCAATCAATCAATCAATCAATCAATCAATCAATCAATCAATCAATCGTTATTTATATAACGCCAATTCACAACAAAAGTCAACTCAAGGTACTTTACACGTAGAGCAGGTCTAGACTATACTATTTAATTTAATTTCAAGAGACCCAACATTATGAAACTGGCTTTTAATGAATTAACATCTATCAGCAAATTATTATCATTACTCTGTGGCTTGTGCATATTGACCTTTTTCTGCTCATATTCTCCATTGAAATGGCATTTCCCAAAAACAGGTTTCTAAAATGTGATGCTTGATGGATTCTAGTGTTGACTGTTGTTGTAGTATGTGTGATTATAAAGAGAAGAAAAATGATCCCAATCATGCAGCTGCAACTTCTTATACACTCTCAAAGGCATCATCCATTGTATCATTGATATGTAATGATTGGGTCTTTAAATGTTTTATTCTATGTAGAGTATAAAAGGTACGTTGTCCTCTTGTCTCCTGTCTTACCTGTTGGAGACATCTCAGGGACATTGGCGCTGTAGGGTCCATCTAGAAACCGTGGTTCATTGTCATTGATGTCCTGCACCTTGATGATGAACTCAGACTCCGGCTCCAGAGGAAAACCTGTGTCGATGTCCACAGCCTGGGCCCTCAGGGTGTAGAAGGACTTTTCCTCCCTGCAACACAGACCAAGGATTAACACATAAAATACACGGTTTTAGATATTTCCAAACAACAAAAACAACATGATGATGATTACTTAGTCAGGCTTTAAGATATCTGTGACAAAGTATTTACGTGTCAGTATAGGTTAGATGACAGCTTGTGTTAATGCCAACAAAGTGAGCTTGAGAGAAAATCTGATTATTTGCCATGTGTTACAGATGGGACACTTAATCCATGATGAATGAGCAATAAATAGACATTAACAACAAAGAATCAAGATCAAATTTGACAACTTTAACTCAAGAAAACCTGAATTAAAAACAAACACACACATACACATTACACTTACATTCACATCCACACTAAAGGTAATTGTGTATGAGTGGATTGGTATCAAAGGTGTCAAGGTTAGTCAGTAGGACACTGGAAGTAGCATCTTATTGTCATGGCAACACTGTCTCCCCTCCTATTCTACACTTGACTGTGTGTTCAGACAGAATGCAAAGTGAATTATAGATGGTTTGTCGCATACAAAGTCAATGCAAAGACGTGAGTAAACGCAAATTCTTGCTGGAGCCTCTGAGTTCAATCAGAGGCTGAGCTGAACACATACACACCCATACACACACACACGACCTCAGACACGGTCGCTGCTGATGTACAGTTGGTATTTCGGCTGTTTGGGGTGAATAAACAGAAATGGTCCATGTGTGAATGACGCAAGAAAAAACATTTGCTGAAGACACCTTGACTCTCTAGATCTCTGTGGCTGTGTATGACACTATTCAATATTACCTTCCATTCAGAGTTTAATACAGTAGTATTATGCTATGATATGATAATCTCTAGTACGGGATTATTATCATCATTATAGAGAATCCAAATGGTCATGTAATGCTATGTAGAATAGACCAAGTAATATCCCAGCCAGCATGTCCATTAGGGCCCCTTAAGGGTTCAATATGGGCTGCAATATGGGTCCCACGTGGGTTTGTCTACAGTTTCCATGTATTTTCCCAAATGGGCTTCAAGTGGGTTCGACTGGGTTTCAGGTGGGGCCCATCTGAGCCCACTTACATCCCTTATGGTGCTCATACAGTCAGCCAATATGGGCTTCACATGTGGGACCCATGTTACTGAAACCATGTAGGATCTGCAAAATTTGCCAAGTTCAAGCCCATGTCCACTCACTACCCATGTAGCCCACATGTAACCCCTGTGGAGCCCACATGGACATGCTGGCTGGGCCATGGCGACTACCATCATATATTTTACAGATATTTAGGCATTTTTCACCGGTATTCAAACTGTTAAAATTACCTCTATTTACAAATGATGGCTTCTTTCAACTGTGACTGTCCAGGCAGAAGTAGTGTGACATTATATCATCATAATAGGTATGAGGACAGGTGGACGGCTTGTTCAACAGAGAATGTCATTTTGATATCAGAGACTATGTTTCATGTTACATTTTGTTAAACAGTTACCATTTACAACACTTCATATATAATTCATGTTTATTAATGAAATGGTTTGCTATACATATCCATGACTGTGATCTAGAGCTAAATTTTAACCATACTTGTCTGAACTTAACCAAACCATAGAAGATTTAGGTTAGAAAAAAGACAATGGAACAATCTTTTTGGAAGACACTGATCAGGGATCTATTTAGTTGTTTAGATATGACTATGTGTCGTGAGATTTTCCTGCCTGCTTGCGACTTGTCACCTGCCTCGCATTAGCACATTGTTTTGGCTAATCAGCTTGCTAAATTGCAAAGTATACAACAGCTGTGCACAGCAATCGTATCTAATGACACTCCATTAACAATCACAATTAGCCCATGTTACCCTTACTATACCAGATGGTGAAATAATTTGATAATGTCGTAACCTAGTCGTGGTTAGGTGTAGTAAGCTAGAACCTCAACTACTGTGGTTAAAAGGGAAAAGTGAACAAAGATGGGCCAAGACAAGACATAATTCAGTGTTTGTTTAAATGCATGAAGCCTCTAATGATTTAAATATGTATCTTGGTTGCTTTAGAAGTTGCTTCAGTGGACTGTTACTGAGCAGTCAGACTGTAATCTGCATTGTGGGGGGTATGTTTACTTCCTTTCAAATGCCAACACTGGACACAATTTTTTTTAATATAGGCAGGAATGTACAAATCAGAAATAACAATCATATGCAATGCTAGCATGAATGACAGTTTTATACTAGGTGCTCATTTACTTGCAATACATCCAAGCCTAAACTCTGTAAACTGATGACTGAGACTGCTTAAAGCGAATACCACACTGTATGTCATTCACACTGGAATGTATTTTTTCTTCATTAATTATCGTTCTAAATTAATCCTCATAGCTCGAGGGGTGCTGGTAGCAGCTGTTAGCACTGAAGCTACAGATTCTATTTGACAGCAAAGTAACAGCTATTATTATGCTGACGCAGATAGAACAAAGTGTCTGGTTTGCACTTAAAATGTAAATTAATATTTCGATAGGGTTGCAGTCATTGTCTCAGCAGGATCATGGACAATGTCCAAAAAGACCAAGTGCATGTAATAATATCATATTTGCTATAATTAAAATGTAATAAACAGAGATACATCATGGGTAACTTCAAAATGCAAAACAAGCAATTAGTTATATTTCAGCATTGAAGATTAATCTGAGTTTAGGTTCTCTATTAGAAGCCACATGATGCACTTTTAGACAATACTACTATAAAATGATTGATGAGTGCTGACCTGTCAAGTCCCACCAATGCGTGAATATCACCCGTAATTTGATCAATGGTAAAAATGGTTCCAGCTCCTTCTCCTGTCAGAGTGTACTTCACAGCGCTGTCTCCATGGTCCATGTCTGAGTGGAGCTGCAGAGACAAAATACACACATAGTGGCACAGAACATTAGGTTATAGATCATAGATATGTTCTGCTGGATGTTTGCTGCAGCAATCAGGCACGATAAGACTTATCTCTGGTCAGTGTTAGTAATGAAGTGTACAGCAGGGCCTGGTCTGTTCACTTACAGTTCTAGTCACTAAAAAATGGTGTGGGTGTTATGGTGATGATGCACACATGATGTATGCAGAGAAAGGAACTAATAATTAGGAACTGATAGTTAATTAACACCTACGATGAACAGGATAGCAGCTTTTAAATGAATGAGATCAGTGACAGGAAGCTGAAGTAAAACTCTTTCCCGTTTCAATGATGTGTGTTAATCGACTTCCCTTCAAAAAGAAGAATGTTTATTTATTTATTTCAATTGAAGAAGAACATTTTTGTGGTATATTTCATAACCTGGTCAAAGAAAGGTGCCTTTAGTACCATTAACCCTTATCCAGACTGCTGAAGATGAATATGAAAGGTTTTTCGTTGTTGTTTTGGATTTAGTGGCTCTCATACAGCAGGTTTTCTTTTACAGTATATAATCAGTCATAATTACTATTATAAAAGTACTCCATTTACTTTGTATTGTACTTTTAAACCTTGGGCACAATAGACATCTCAGCCAACATGTCCATGTGGACCCCACATGGGTTAAATATGGGCTACGTGGGTACTGAGTGATCATGGGCTTGAACTGGGCAAATTTTGTAGGTCCCACATGGTTTCAGTAACATGGGCCTTACATGTGAAGCCCATGTGGGCTGACTGTATGAGCCTCATAAGGGATGTAAGTGGGCTTAGCAGGCGTGGGCATAAACAGGGCACATTGTATGGGCCCCGTATTGTTTCAGAAACATGGGCCCCACATGTGTAACTCACCCATTTGGGGCCACCATGGAAATTGCGGACAAACCCACTTGGGACCAATATTGCAGCCCAAATTTAACCCCTATGGGGCCCACATGGACATGCTGGTTGGAATATTGTTAAAATAATGTTTTCTGGTATGGCTCTCAGTCAGAAACCAGAAGCTCTGGATCATACACTTCCCATAATGTAACATTATATAGTCTTCATTAGAAAATATTTGCCTTGTGAACAAGTAGTTCAAACTCCATGCCCCCAGTTTGTAACAGGCTTTTTCACAGCCTGAATACTCCTCCTCATGACTATAATAATCTGACTTTGACATGTGAAATTGGTGGAGTTCCCCTTTAATCCTTACAGGGTAAGACATCATACCCATAGCAGAATCAACATTCACCAGATACTGTACCTGTATGAATAGCTAGACAAGAACACAGCAGTACAAAAGATCTTATAAAGTCTGTACTTGGCTGTGAAGTGACAGTCTACAGAATAGCTGCAGAATTTCAAAGTGAAGATTTAATGGCAGCTCACATGTGTTCTGTCTTGTTGTCCATGTGTCTTCATTGAGAGGTGTTACAGTCATAACACTGACTACTAAAAATACTAACATATCAGTACGCCCCTCTCCACAGCAAGCTGCTGAATCCTCAAACGCAGAGTAAAAAATCATGAGCATGGCAGCACTCCAATTACATGATTTATTAATGCAATGTTCCAGGCCGACGTCCTTCCTCAGCATGCGAACTGGCCAATTCCATTTTCATCAATGTGAGCGCAGATGCTTCAACATCCTTTCACCACCTAACTTTATCCAGCCATCAGCCGCAGTGGCAACAAGATAGATGACGGGTTTCCACGTAAGTGTTGAAAACCTCCTCCTCCTCTTCCTAAGTGTTGAAAGTGTTGAAAACTTTGCCTCCTGATGTGATAACTTCAGCATCCCCGCTGAGCTGGAGACGTTTCTGGAGTATCTGTGTCCATGTTGTGGAAAGTTTGCAAGATTTCAACTGGAGCCACAGTAACTGACATTCAAGGCATCAGATGACCTAAAATAGTCACTGAAGCTGTCAAGATCTGAGACACCTCCTCACGCAAGGATGTTTGCACGTCTTATTTCTGTGCAGTGTCGGGGAAGTAAACGTATGTGACATATGTAAATACACTGCAGATGTAAAGACAAAGGCCTTAAAGCAGGGGTGTCAAACATATGGTCCAATCTGTTCCGCAGGATAACTTTACAAAGTATGAAAATTGCAGAAAAGTAATAGCAATTATTCTGGTGCTTCAGAGGTTTTTCCACCCTGACTAGATACAACTCTCTGAAAAAACAATGGATAGGCCTACATATTGTTGTCATATACTGAAATATTAATACATTAAATATTGTGCAAAATGCCCCACTGTGCAAAATATATACATTGATGTCATTTTTTTCTTAAGTATAGTTATAGATAGTATAATTAGAAAATATATGATATGTTATGTATGCAATGGTTTTACTGGTCTGGTCCACTTGAGATCAAACTGGGCTGTATGTGTCCCTTGAACTAATATGACTTTGACATCCCTGCCTTAAAGAAATAGAAGGATAATTTTTAGTTATAAAGTCAATAGTTTTATATTTACCCAGCTAATGTCCTTAATAGCTTCATGCTGAAATAAACAATAGCATTCACAGCCTACAAATTACACTGTTTAACCTGGAAAGTACATCATTGACACTAAATGATTACATTTATTAATTAACCATCACTATATTTAAACAGTAAACTATTTAAGTGAAGCAATGTTATTTTGTATAGCACAGAGCAGACTATATGGATATTTCCCCATGTAAAGAACTATTTACATGCCTACATCTACAGTACAACAACTACCATAAGCAGATGCAGTAAGTTGATTAAAAACATGAATTTTCAGAGTAAGATGATGTTCCCAAAGATTTAATCATTATGTTTCTCCATTAAAAGGGTCCAGGCATTGCTCTGAAAGTTACAACTGACCAAGACCCAGTGGGGGTCCAAACACAGATGTGAAATAAGGACCTCGATATTGTTGTAATTTAACGAAGATCCAGTAGAGCTGAAATGCAAGTTAATAAGGACCTGAGGAAGACCGACTGTGAACAAAACACACGATGTAAGAGGCCGAATATTCCACAGTCCTCTGCACAGCTGCTGGTGAATTGCAGTGACGCAGTCTATCATTAGCTCATAGCTTCTGAAATATTAATGGCTTGATATATATTTGAAATGGGAAAGCATATGTATTGTACATGTGACAGAGGAGTCCTCCCAGGACACAGTGAGAAGTAACATATAAAATGGTTTCAGCTGCAGTCAGTTTGTCCTATGCACAGAATGTGTCCATTTCTATAGACTCCTGCAGAAATATATTTCCTTTCTATTTATTGCTTTCTTTTCAAGGAAGACTTAAGTTGTTTAAGCCTGTCAAAGAGCTTTGGTGAATATTGAAAATATTCACAATGCCTCACCTTGACCAGCCATTCAAACTCTATGTTGATGTGCTATATAGCATCCTCCTCCTTCATTGCCATCAATTGAAAAAAGATTTCTTGTTAAACATTCTGCCAATTTCTCTTAATGAACCTTATACAAGTCAAGGTATACAATCACCACTATCCTTTAACATTATTGCATTTCATCCTACACAGTGACTCATTTGCTGGCATGTTATTAGAAAATATGATGACAAAAAATATACTGTATGTATACTTTTTACTTTACTTTTTCCCTGTGACTGTGTGGGTTTTCTCCAGGTACTCCGGCTTCCTCCCACAGACCAGAGACATGTATGCAGATTAGGTTCATTGTTGGCTCTTAATTGCCCGTAAGTGTGAATGGTTGTTTCTCTACTATATGCTAGCCCTGTCAACGACTGGCGATCTGTCCAGGTTGTACCCCACCTCTCGTGGGGTCTTGTGTCAGCTGGGATGGGCTCCAGCCCTCCAGCGACCCTCTACAGGATAAGCAGTATGGAAAATGAATGAATGAATGAATGAATGAATGAATGAACTGGTGTCATCCATCTACATCACTTTTACATTTTGCACCAACAAAATGCAAAACAAGAAACGCTTTTTAATGCTTGCATTTTATTCAGAATTGGTGCTTACAATGTTTCCTTCATCACAACAGTTGCATTGTGAGAATTTGGTCCCAAATCTCTGATATTGTCCGAAATTATGGAACAGCTATGAGTTGATGACCAATGGACTTTTCACTGTCAACTTCCAAACAAGCCAAAAGCATCTTGAAATCTGAGGACAATAAAATCATAGAAGTGTAGACCACACACACACACACACACACACACACACACACACACACACACACACACACACACACACACACACACACACACACACACACACACACACACACACACACACACACACACACAATTTATTACATAATTGACTTGTGCCATTGATCTGCCATTTCTGTCGTTACTGTCCTCCTCTCCTTCCTCTTATCTAACACATTCAGCTCTTCTTGTTAAAATGTCAATTTCCTGGTGTTAGGTTTTCAGTTTCCATATTTTTTTTTTTAATTAATTAATTAATTAAAGATGTATGTTCTATACCGCAAACCTGTGATCAAATAAAGAAAGGATTACATGCATAATCATGTAACTTGACACTGCATGATTTCAGATTCAATCTGTGTTATAATAAGTATAATGTCTGACTCAAGCAGCAGCTAAATGAAACTAATGTACATCCCCTTCACAGCAAGCTAAACACTGCAGAATAAATACACACCAGCTCTGACTTCATATTCACTGTATAATCTATAACCTATGTGCTGTTTCTGTATCCCTACAGCACACAGGTGAGCAGTGGATGATTTGGTTTAAGAAGGAAGCTGTGAGCATGTGGGCATGCTCTGAAAGCTTCCATCACTGCTCATTTTCTGTCCTCCCTGCCTCCTGCTCTGATAAGTCTACCAGCTCATTTAGGGCAAATGTCAGCAGTATCACCACATTTCCTCATGGCTTTTAACAACTGTAAAAATGCAACAGGCTGTATTTATTCGGATGGATCATGTCGTGTTTCAGCTACAAACTGAAACACAACATGATCTCTGTATGAACTGTATCTCTGTTTTATATTAATACATAACTACTAAATAAGATGACAATAAACCTTCATTTGATTGCCATCTTTCACAGTTTTTTTTCTATATTGCCAAAAGACTTTAATTATGATTGGCCTCATTACCTGTCCATCAGGCACATCAGTCATTAGTGGACGACCACTGATACATCAAACAAGATATGTGAGAATTATTTAACCCTCACAGTTCATTTCACATTTCACAGCATCCCCTCATAGTTAGTCTTTATACATCATTTCGGAACCACAAATCATTAATGAACACCTCATCAGTCATTAAAAGAATTGGTGATTAATTCTAATGAAGTTTTCAGAGATCAGAGAGATAGTATTCTTTTTTATGATTTTTGTCTATGGTGAAAAAATATTTGCAATCACACTATATGATGGTGAATTTCAATGAACGATGATGATGAATGAACAGTATTTTTGAATGGTGGTTTTTGATTTCTTTTTAAATAAATATGAGTCAAAGACTCAACACAAATGTGCATCAGCTGCCCAAAAACATTTTCAGAAAGTTGAAATATTTGCTTTTTTGTATAATCTGTGTAAGGTTTACCCTAAAAATGAACATTTTTTACAGTGTTTTTTTTTTCTCTCAAATGTAAAAATGGGTCAAATTAGACCCTGGATAGTATGTAAGGGTGAAAGGCTCCTTTATCTTCAATGACAAATTCCAGTGAAAAAGCTTTAGATGTGCAGTGATGAAATGATAAAACTTGAAACTTAATCAATTGGAACAAGTTTTTTTTAAAAAGGTGAAAAAACAAGATCAATAATGAAAAATTAAGTGTGAAATGTGCTGCTACACGTTACAGTAACAAAGGGAGGGAAACAAAGAGAAGAAGGGGAACCACTCCACTCTCCTGTGTCTCTAAAGGAGTTTTGTTAAGTCTAAATAAATTGAGCTCTGTTGCCATGGAGCTGACAGGTCAGCTTTCAGATTTGACATTTGAGTCAACGTGAATGAGAAGTCCAAGAGGTGCACCAAATTATTTTTGAACAGCTTGAAGTACACAGTAGTTGCTGTGTGCAACGGCATAATAAGAGGGCCTTGAGTTTAGATGATTCTGTCAACGGATGTTTCCATTTATAAAGAATGCCCTTGGATGAAGAGAAAATCTGTGTAATAAACTGGGATGATGAAATTGAAGTTTAAAAAATGTTGTCAAGGTCTAACATAAAATAGTATTTGTTGCAGTGTGGTGAGTGTAGGATCCAGTGTTTTGGGGATTCTAACCTATACCATGCCAAGCCTCAAAGTGCTTTGGGGACTCTTTCATACCATCATCCATCAGACTCTACAACACCACAGCTCCCTGTACCTCCCACTCCCACTAATAAGACTGAAGCCATCCTTACTGTTTAATCCCAGGAACAATGCAGATTATTTTAGAGATGTTTTTTTTTTTACCTACAAGAATACTGTTGGGTCAACTTTGAATTTCCCCCTAGAGGGATCAGTAAGGTTTACCCTTACCTTACCTTAGCCTTAATACCCTTTAACACCTGCAATGAAAATACAATCTGTGTCCGGATAAGTAAAAACACATTAATGCAGGTGTAAAACTGATTGGATCTCATCCAGGTGTAAATCTAATCTGTTCAGTGAGACTTTATACATAAGAGAAAAAAAAGTCCCTATAAGTTGAAAGGTCACCTAACTCCGCCTCTTCCTGCCAGCTAAAGCAAGCCACAAGTAGTAGCAGTAACTAGAAGGCATCCTTTGCAAATGAATGATACCTGGTCATGGCAGCAGTTTCCTTTACCTGTTTGCATACTGAAGTCAGATCACAATATAGCCACAATTAAGACAGCAAGAACGGATTTTAACTCCAGGTGTAAATAAATTCACATATAGATCTAGATATACATCGAATGTCGTTATCCAGATAATGTAATCCAGATACTAGGTGTAAATGTAAATGGGGCCTAAGTGTCAGGATATCTTGACATTTGCTGATATGATTATATTGCGGTGTGTGGTATAAATCCTGCATTGTTTACACCTGTTTACTAGCATACATTCTTCATAACTGCCTTCGTGGCCACATTGCTACACATTACTACCAACAACTGTTATGAATTAAAGTAGTGTGAAACCAGCAGTGGAAATATGTGTATCACGTTGCCCACTTGCTCATGTTTGAGAACGATACGGACATTGAAACATAGGTCTATTATGAATCTGTTTCTACTAAGTGCAATAACAAAATAATGGAGTGTTGCTTAATAAAACAAATTTAAAAAATATATATAAGCCAGTACTAGAAATATGTGATTTGATAATATCCAATAATATTGGCTAATTATTTTAGGCTAATAAAAATGCAAGTCTTGCCTCTTCATCTGATGAAGTTGCACTTGGCATTACTTTCAGTACCGCTTCTGACTGGAATCGATCGCTCCATCAATAAATAATAAACTTCAACTTAACACGTCAACACAGACAGCTGCTCTGACACTCATCTAATTAGAGCGCCGGCATTACTCTTACACTAAATTACATCACTTTAGCTCACTCTTTCATCACTCTGTTTATATTTATCTATTCTTTATTACAGTCAGTCATAATGTGAACTGACACCACTGATTAGGAGGC
This sequence comes from Scomber scombrus, assembly GCF_963691925.1. Classification (NCBI taxonomy): domain Eukaryota; kingdom Metazoa; phylum Chordata; class Actinopteri; order Scombriformes; family Scombridae; genus Scomber; species Scomber scombrus. The sequence continues at coordinate 2,373,740 of NC_084980.1, forward strand.
TTGTGTGGAAGGATTTGAGAAATGAGATCTGATATTCTGACCAAGTGTATCATTAAACTGGAATACATGGCGCTGTTTGTCTATGAATTCATCAAGTTGTCTTTGGATTGATGTCCCATTGTTCCCTGATTTCTCTTTGGGAGTACCTTATCAATCTAATGCATTTTGTACACTTGTGCCATTTATGAGCTACCTTTGCTTGTTAATGCATATAGCCGATCACGAGGCAGTAACTCATTGCATAAAACGATGCAGAAGGTCAGCTGATTATTCAGATTATACATAAGAATGAAGAAGAAGAGAAGTGATGTGAAGTGACTATGGCAGTGGAATGATCGCTGGTGCCAGACAGGCTCGATTGAGCATCTCCTGGGATTTTTATATACAACAGTATCTACAGTTTACAGAAAACAGTGCGAAAAAAATAATAAAAATCCAGGGAGCAGCAATTCTGTGGGCTACAATGCCTCAGTAATAAGAGAGATCATAGAAAAATGGCCATGATAGTTTGAGCTAACAGAAAGGCTACAGTTAATAAACAACCAGGCATGAACAGAGCATCTATGAACGTACAACATGTCCAACCTGGATGCTGGACACTGGATGTTGTGTACCACTCAGCCTTATGGTTTATAACTAATGATCCCTACAGTAACCACCACTGTATTCATTACTAAAAAGTTGGCTGGCCGTTCCTGGCACTGAGAAAAGATCAGCATTGATTTTTATTTATATATAAAGCTGTGGCTCAGAAGGTAGAGCGGTTGTCCACCAATGGGAAGATTGGCGGTTTGATTCCCAGCTCCTCCAGTCCATATATTGATATGTCCTTCTTTTGTTTTCTTTATCTCAATCAATCAATCAATCAATCAATCAATCAATCAATCAACCAATCAATCAACCAAGCGTCTTTTATTTATATATACTAAGTTCAGTGTACTCCGATGGCCTCCACAGATCTCCAATAGAACCGATTTAGAATGTGGTAGATCAGGATATTTGCAGTATGAATGTGCAACTGACAAATCAGCATGTCAACACGGACCAGAATGTCTAAGGCAGTGGTCTCCAACCCTGATCCTGGAGAGCTATTGCCCTGCATATTTTAGGTATCTCCCCACTCTAACACACCTGATTCTAATTATTAGCTTGTTATCAAGCAGCTGAAGCTTGTTAACGGGCTTGATAAGGAGTTCATTATTAGAATACCAGTACACAAGTTACTGGTATTCTCTATGAACTCGTTAAACCACACCATGACTAATTCAAGCTGTTTGTTGGGCATTCTTTGGGACAATTGAGAAGATAAAGATAAATAAAATAAAGAGTATAGCGTTGAATGACTTAGTATCAGTCTCAGATACGAAGGTTTTGGGGAGGACCCTACCCAGTGCCCAGTATTAGAAAGAAATGGGCATATGGAAGAATACTGGACTGGAGAGAAAAAAAGCCAATCAGAGGTTACCTACTCCAATTTTCCATTTGGCTGGAATAGTGTTACACTGTACAAAATTTTCTATGCTCGCAATGTCCAATCACATGCTCAGGATTCAGGTACAAATATAGTGTAATTCCACGGCTGTGATACTTCAAAATGGAAATCACATTTATTGAGTTTTGAATAGCTACAGGTCTTTTTTCCAACTTAGATGTTGCCATTGTCAATTCTGAACCTTAATATTTTTGAATTTGACTTTGCTGTGAGAGTCATGCAGACTAGTGATGAATGCTGATGTTCCCCTCAATATGCCCGGGAGTGGTTATTTTGTTTAGCAGTCATGCCTTACAGTGACAGATGGAAGTGCAGCTGCAAAGGTCAGGCAGACATATGTAATGAGGGCAATGAGGTGATATATCTCTGCCCCAAAAGGCCACAAGAGCAGCACAATGGGAGACAAATAAACATACTGACTGCAGACATGCTGCCAGGTCTCCGGTGTTCTGAAGGGGCATTAATATGAAATCTTAACTAAAGACCTGGATACCTGTTAGTTCACTGACTGTCATCGTTATTACATTCTTACACTTTGCTTCATTTTCAAAGTGTTTGTCATATAAAGGAGGTCAGAGGTAAAATCAGAGGGAAATGTGGGTAACATATGAAGAGAATCAAAATGCAAGAGATGAGATAAATCAGAGCATTCATGATTTATCTTTTATTTGTGCTGATGCTTTCAACAAAGGTCCAGTAAAGGGTCAGTCCAATGGTGTTGTATTTTGTGTCATTTTGACAATCATCCATCATCATGGTAAATGGACTGACTTATACTTATATAGAACTTTTGACCACTCAAGGCACTTTTACACTACAAGTCTCATTCACCCATTCACACACATTCATACACTGATGACAGGAGCTACCACACAGGATACCAACCTGCTTATCATGGGTACACACATTCATACACCATAGGCTCAGCCATTGGGAGCAGTTTGAAGTTAAGTATCTTGCCCAAGGACACACTGACATGTGGACTGCAGGAGCCGAGAATCGAACCACCGATGCTCACGTTTCTTCCAATTAGTGCACCCTCGTTACCTCCTGAGCTACAGCTGTCGACTGAAAGCAAGTCTTACGACGCTTCAGTCTCTATTTATTTATCTTTATCCCAAAGAGCTCATGAGGTAACTGGTGGTTATTGAAATTATTAGCCAAGACTGCAATAGGAAAGAAAGTAACAGGATGAACAGACCATTTTGTGCAAACTGCATTACACATTTTATCAAAAACTTCAATACAAAGACAAGAGGTTGTGATATGTAGCACAACAAGCTAACAAAGCTCTGTAAACGGAACCACATTTCCACACATGCACAGTGGCAGGTTACAATCTTATTGCTATTTTTACTCTTTGGAGCCGTTTCTGATAAAGTCACAGTGACCACTGTCTTCATGGACAAAGGGACATGGGATGAGTTCATTGTTGGTTTGTCTCTGTACATCAGATTTGTCGACAATAATCAAAATATACAGAAAATTGCCAACCTTTGCCGTAACTTCCGGAAACGCCGAAAAGATTGATCAATTAAACAGAAGAACTTCAAGAAACTTGTCTTGATTAAACCAGAAATTGCTGATGTAACAAACAAAATGTAATGCTAAATGTTACCAAAGCTAGGGTAGTATGTGCTGGTAATGCTACACATTAAGATAGACACATTAAGGCTAGGCAAACAAATGACAAGCACAGTAAGAAATACATAAAAGTGTAAATGGGAAAAAAAAAATTACTGTTGACAGTTACTTTGCAGTGCAAGAACCAATGACATCACAGGACACAAGAATAACAGCTGTTTTAATCACATTCTGTTTGCAACTCGCGACCACTGACGCACACGCGTGTTACTACGGTGACAAAATGATTCAGTAACTTGTTTTAAATTGAATCAGGTAGTTTCTTTGAGATTGAGTTCTTGGTCTTAAAGAGATGCTGAGAACAAGACTCACCAAACAACCACACACCTTGAATAAACACCAAATACAAAACCAGAGAGTTGCTACTTTGATGCGTGTTCCCTTTGGTTTCGGTTTGTTTCAACAAAGCAATATTTCAAGCAAATCAAAATGTATCAACAACAGCCATGTGAGAGCTATCTCTCCGTTCATTGGTAAGACATCTTGCAGGGTTGGCGGCCAAGGGGAGAAAGGAGAGTTTGTTTTTTCTATAGATAGGCTTTCATGCGAGCTTGACTAATGCAGTTTTAATACTATATTACTAAACGCTCCAAGGTTTGATTCAACTGAACTAAATGAGTGTATGTATGGAATATTTAACTGCTCACTCAAATCACAGAGGTGCATGGTCATTTATTATTCTCCTTTAAATTGGGATGCGAGTTCAAACCTGCATTTATTTCTCACTGCTTTTAAAGTCACTTATATATTTGAGGTTATAATGCAGTTTAATATTATATGACTAAATGAGAATGAAGTGTTAACCTGCATGCTGACAGGGACCTTAGATTTATCATAAATTAATTGTAGCTTAAAGGCTTGACAGTAAGTACCTGTGTACATGCACCAACACACTATTGATTGGTAATGCCTAGTGTTGAACAGCCACCATCACACACACACACACACACACACACACACACACACACACACACACACACACACACACACACACACACACAGCTATACACACATTAACTTTAAACCTCTCTCAGATGTGCGACACTAATACCTAATCTTATCACCAATAATGCCTTGAAAAGGTACAAAAGCTACTATTAAGCAGGAGAACACACACACACACACACACACACACACACACACACACACACACACACACACACACTGCTGGGCTTCCATTCAGGAGAATACGACCTTATTTGTCACAGATGATCAGTTAAGAGAGAAGTTCAGGGAGCTTCTGCCTCAACCTGCACCCGTGATATGTACTCAACTGTGTGTGTGTGTGTGTGTGTGTGTGTGTGTGTGTGTGTGTGTGGTACATGACTTCCCCATAGTGTGTATCCTGTCACAGTGCAGTGCATCTGTTCTGCTCATAGTAAAGTAACCCCTCCTGTAGTGTGTATGCAATGGAAGAACACCTCTGTGAGTTACACAGCCATCTTCACTCCTTCTCATTCCCCACCTGTCTATAATCCAAAACAGATTCGCACTTAAAAAAAATAAATGTTATTATTTTCCATTTTTTGGAATATTGTCACATCGCTCTTAGCCAGTAAATGTTACACCATAACAATCAATCTCCAAACCAGATTGTCCCCAGTGCTCCCTGCCTGCACCTGAGCATACATTACTCTGACTGATGATGTGTGACTGATTAAATTATATATGCTGCGTGACAGCGAGGCGTGTCCATTGTGAAGTTCAAGATTAACATTTTATCTGCCGCATGCTTAAACAATATGTGCAGTAGAATGCAGGGTGGGGTATTAATGCTGGGTTCAAACACATGAGTGTAATAAACAACAGTGATGATGAAAAATTGGAAAATATAAATGATAGAAAATATATGCAATTGTTCTTATACAGGGCTAGGGCTGGGTATAGTATTAAAAATGGTGATACCTGTATCAATACTAGTACCCTTAAAATGATACTGATACCAACTGTGTACTTCATTCAATACCCATCATGTGAATAGAAGCATTAAATTGTGACTTCACCACCACAGACAGGTTGTAACTGCTGTGGCAGCTACAACCTGTCTGGGCCAATCACGTTACGTTAAATCGAAGAACGCTTGCGTTGATTGGCTGTGAGCAAGTCCATACAAATAGTCATATTTTTCTAGCTCTGGGTGCAAAAAGATCGATTGCATGTATCGTTTGACGGCAGATGTTTAGATACTACTTGTTATCAATTTATTTTGGTTGTAACTGAAAGATATGGAGTACTGATACCTGGCCCTATACATGGTCCTACTGATGGTTCGACATATATATCTATATCTTGACATGTCACTAGAGGGGACAGGACCTTTGCTGTTTGGGCCCTTCAGCTGTGGAGTTCAGGCAGGCCAACTCAGCGTCATCTTTTAAATCTCTTCTAAAGACTCACTTTTATTGTATGGCTTTGGAACCGTTGGTTGTTTTTGTGTTATTTAACTATTATATATTGTCTATATTTTTACCTTTGATCTTTTATTTGCATTTGTTTGGCTTATTGTAAAGCACATTGTGACTTTGTTTTGAAAGATGCTATATAAATCTGCTCATTTCAGTGTTAACGCATTAATCACGACGCAATTAAGAGCCAAGAATAACACGTATTTTTAATAATGCCGTTAATCGTGCTGCTCACTGACTCACTCATTCAAAAGCACTGTCACAGATTGCCTTTACAATTGACATCTGTAAACTCAGTGCCGTGTAAATGGAGGAGTCTTGCTGCTGCACTGTCTGCACCGATTGTTCTGACTTTCCTTCAATGTCCCAGTGCTGCTCATGTTTCTGCACAATGCCATTCATTGCAATGAACTATTTAAATGCAGTGATTAATCGCTATTTTAAAAAAAAATGAATTGTTTGACAGCCCTAATAAAAATGTAAACTGTACATCTGTAAGGGAAACAATACAACATAATTTTGTACACAGGGGTTCAAATGCAGGGCAAAGCGTTCACAGAGGATGATGTGCTAGACAAGCCTGAGGATACAGAGGTCAGAGGTCACCAGCAGAACATCAGCAGAGTCTGACTGCAAATCAATAACATTTTCAAAATCAAGCTGTTGAGTTTTAGATAGGTTAGGTTCCTTCTATTCCAGGTAGTCAGAGCTTTATGATATGAAAGAAAATCATCAGTTTAAAATATTTTTTAATTTTTTATTTGAATTCAACAACGCACTACAATGATACTATAGATACATGATAGTAATAACTGAAGGTACCCCTCTGTTAAAGAGTGTATTAAAGGATGGCAAAATAGGATTTAAAAAATGTTTCTGGGCTATAAAAGCTATTTTTGTCCTGAGGGAAGGAGATCAATAATGGAAGAGTGTGTACATCTAAAACATCAGGATAAATAAGTAATCACTAATCCAAAATAGTCCCACAGAAACTGGTTGTATCAGCTCATGATGCGTTTAATTTATGAGTTTGCAACACATATAAAAAAAAGACATAATAAAAGGCATGAGATGCTCAAAGAAGCAGTTTTTCAACCCTTACATACTGTTCATATTCTAAACCCTCACAGTCTGTTCTGGGTCAGTTTTGACCCAGTCTAAGAATCTCCTCATAAAAAGTGTCTATACCAAATGTTGAACCACAGATGTGTTTAGAAATCATCAATAGTGGATCTGACTGATCAATAAATGTGTGATTAAACCTTGATTCATGTTTCAGAGAGCAGAGAGAGTGTATTAAAATTGTAATAATGATGTAAATGTATTTTATGTAAAGTGAAAATGACAAGAACTTTATGGAACTGTGGGGTTTATTGTATGAATGTGTAAATGTAAATGTGTAACACCTATTCAAAAGTATAACATTTAAAATATTAAAAAATTTTGTTTTTTGGGCCACTTTAATAAAAGTCATCAATTAAAGAGTAAAAGACATTTGGGCTGTTTTTACAGCTGTCAAATGTCAAAATGGGTCAAATTTGACCCAAACAGTATGTAAGGGGTTAAGAGCTGACGTCTGGGTGTGTTCAGTCAGATTTTCCCTTTGTACAGCTGAGCCATAAAAACAGCAAATCATCTCAAGTAGTCCTAAAAAGTATTTGTGTGTGAAATGTGATGCTCAGTATGTTAAAGGACCCCATGAAATGAAAAAATACATTTGAATCCTGTGTCCCTGTGTTAATTATCCATTTATGTCTTATGATATGCCAAATATGTCAAACAATCAGTATGAGAGTATGTTCTTTTTCTCTTCTTTTAAAACACTGTTAAATGTTTGATGACTCATCCTGCACTCAGGGGCCTTTACAAAAGTTCATCCAATCAGATGTGACTTCAGGTGAGTAGCTAGCCACACTTCCCCTGTGGGTTGGAGAAGCTAACATAGCAGAGATAGGAAGAGATGTGTGTTTGGATATCAGTGGGCAAACGTTCTCCCTTGTTCTCCTCCTGATCTAACAAGGTGAGGAGGTGTGTGTGTGTGTGTGTGTGTGTGTGTGTGTGTGTGTGTGTGTGTGTGTGTGTGTGTGTGTGTGTGTGTGTGTGTGTGTGTGTGAAGCCAACAGTATCGCACTTAACTCTAGGAGCCCCACCCACTTTTAGGGAAGGATTTCATAGAAATCCCTCCTGTAACTGTGCACCGCTCAAATATTCTGTTTCATTGGTATTTGAGTGTTACCTCAGCAGGGAGATGTTACTTCTCCTCATTACCAGCGAGGTGTTTGAGCTGCTATGCCTTAAACTGCCACCTGTCTTACTATCATCATCAATTTTAGGCACGGGCAAAGTAGGTGGTCACACGGGGCACCATCAGTTCAATAGCGCTTTTCCACTATACAGTTCTAGCACTACTCGGCTCGACTTGACTCGGTACGGTTCCAGGACAGACCTTTTCCATTACTACCTGCTCAACGTGGGCGGGGTCGTCATAGCACGGCTCCGCGAAACTGCTGTGACTTCGTTTTATACGCGACACAAAACACAATAAACAATGGAGGACATTGAGGCAGTGGTGTACTTGCTGCTGTATGTGGCTTTCTGTCTCACACAAAGCAAGAAAATTGAGCCGTATGGTTGTAACTATGGTTGTAACGCTGTTGCCGGTATTTAACAATGCCGGGTTTGATTCTTGTGTGGGACGGCTCATGACTCTTCCAGTGACTCTTCTGACCAATCAGTGGCCGGCAGTCTGTTGACGTCATATTTAGTATGGGCTCGGCTCGCTTGGAGCCTCACCAGAGCAGGTACTAAAAAAAGTAGCAGGTAACAGGTACTATCCCTAGTGGAAAGTAGTGCAAGAACTGTATAGTGGGAATGCGCAACAAGTGTCAAAGAGAATGTTAAATCTGCCACACGTGCACACATTTGTAGTATAGATACACCCGCTGCTCACACCGCTTCACACACCTCACAGTTCAGCTTAGTTCTCAGCCACTCGAAGGTGATATAAACAAGTGTGTAGAGAACCGATGGAAGAGGAGGAGAGGGAATGTAAATATAGATGCATTCTGTGTCATGAGCTGATGCCACTATGATGAATGACCTCATTTGGGCAGCTAATGGTTAACTACTCATTGGATAAGCAATCAAACACTTCTAACATGAATGCTCCCAAAGAATGGAGGATTAGTTGAGAGGTTGCTAGTGAGGTGTGATCTCTTTTAAAATAGTCTTTGGAGACATTTCTAAATAAACAAACATGTCTTTAATATTTATGATGAAGGAACGTGTCACCCAGTGCAGCAGTGTGACTTACTGATGGCTTTTTAATAGTTTGTGGACAACAGCAGAGGTCTGTAGCACAGATGGCTTTGGATGCACACGTAATACATGACAGCTTATTGTCGGTTTTGCTCCAAACAGGAGATTTGTAGAATAAATTGCAGCCTTATCCTGTAATACTGTTTGGGTCAAATTTGACCTGTTTTGACATTTGATAGCTTTTTTTAAAAAAAAAACAAATGTCTTTTACTTTGAAATTTGATGACTTTTCTAAAGTGGCCCAAAATACAGAAAAATGAAAATATTTAAAAATGTTATAATTTTGTATAGGTGCTACACATTTTGGTTCATTGAGGCTGTTCTGGGTCAAATGACCTGTATCTATTGACATGTGTTTTAGTTAAATGAATAGTTCATAGTTTTAATAAGATAGTAGTTATGAGGATTTTTTTTTTTTGATGTAGCAGTGAAGACTGATGAGGGTTATGGATGAAGATGAGTCTTTGAAACCCAAAAATGAGAAGGATCAGAGGACGGGGCAGGAGACAGCAGTACTGTCCATCGTAGCTCCCACCTGGCAAGAAAAACACTCCTTCATTAAAAACTGGTGGTGGTTCAAATTCTCTCCGCTGCCCCTGTCTCTGCTGCTTGGTGGCAGCCATGAAGAGCTTTTTAAATCTTCGTCACAAACTGCTAGGACCAGGACCAGGTCTGCTCTTCCTGTCATTACTTCCACATTCCCAAAAAACTGCCAAAGAACTGCCCTCACACCTCTGTAAATGTTAGGGTAAATACATCTACCTCCACTAGCGTTAGAAAACTCCAACCACACGCAGAGTATCAGATGTTCTCGGCGCTCTGCTCAGCATTCAGTCCTATATGCAAGGTGGATGTCCGCCTCCCACTTCAAAAATCCCACTCCAGCTGTCTTCTCCAAACTTCAACGTCAGCATCACCTGGCTCCAGCTGTGACCACTGCTGTCAGCGCACCCCCGACTGACGTCACGCCGCACAGAACCCTGGGAACTGTAGTCCCAGCAGCCTCAACGAGTCTCCTCCTCTCTTCTCCTCTCCACCTGCTGCTGCAGTTTCTCCTCAGCTGAGTCCTCAAGTCCTCGCAGGTAATGAAATGAATTAAGTTAAACTGTGCTGTGTTGAGCTGTAGTATCTGATAGACAACTGTTTGACCGAGAAGAGGTTATCCTTAAAGTCCGTGTAAAGCAGTGGCGGCTGGTGACAAAAATGTTTGGAGGGGCACAGTTTGATGGTTGGTGGTCGTGGGGTTGGTGTCTATAATTAGACATGATAAAATGCCCATTTCACTTACGTCACCTAAAGATACCACTGCATCCAGCTAGCCAGCTCCGTTTATCATAACAGCAGCGGGAGAAGCTCTGGGTCTCAGCTCCTCCATCACCTGCGGCTGCTGAAGCCGGTCCGGTCCAAACTGTTTCATACTCTTTCTCTCTTCAAGTGAAAGTCTTGTGAAATTATGTTTTTGTAGAGAAATTACCAAATAATCTTCTTTAATTTCCGCGGCTCCACTTTAACGTCATCTCCTGAACCTACCGTCAGCAGGAGTTTGGGTGACAGCAGCTGACGGGAGGGCGTGAATGACAGCCAGAACTGTCCAATCACAGTAGATTAAAAAACATGAAACAACAACAATTCGCTGCCATTAAAAGTGGGCGTGTCCGGGCGCACTGAGCTTCGACCCGTGGGAAAACTGAAGGAGGCCAATGAGAGAGCAGCTTCAGGTCATGTGCTTGTCAAAAGTTTGAGGGCTTGCATTGACTCCCATTAGGCCGGCGCCCCGCATACAGGAAGTAAATATAAAAATTAATAAAATCTAAGAGCCTAAGAGCTTTATACCGCTAGCTCGGTGGCTAGCTCAGCTAACTGACTAACTGTAGACAGTAGTAGTAGTAGTGTTAGGTGTAGTAACAATAACTCGCCACTAGGCAGATTAACCACTGAGGTGAGAGGACTCTTATATAGTAGGGGAGGGACCATGGTCACGCTGGTACCCACTACGTCACGTAGTACCCGTTTTTTGCAGGCTCAGAAAATCAGGAAAAATGAGAGGGTGAGAAACAGTTTAAGGCTCTATCTCCACAATTCAGTACAGCAACTGTGACTTATCAGCCTTTTCACATGTTTTCTGTAACCATTTGCCAACATGTATAATATGTTTAGAAGTAAATCAATGAATTGACTTTACACAGACTTTAAAGAAAACAAGTCAAACTCTGACTATGGCTGTGTTTAATGTTGCTTCTGGTCTCTACAGGAACATCATATGTGATGTCTATCCAGATGGCAGATTTTATCTGGACCTATATTTAGCATTATCTCAGATCTGGCTGTGTTGTATGGGGGACAACATGTGTAGCACCTTTACAAAAGTATAACATTTTAATTTATTTTCCTTTTTTACAGCTGTTAAATGTAGTATGTAAGGGTTAGGTAAGGTGCAGGTTCTGAGTGAATATAGGTCCACTTCTTTGATCCTATAGGTCTCTGTGTCCTAGGAATTCTCATGTTAACTACATCAAGGGGTCTGATGGTCATCAGGTTCCTGACATGTGTTAATAAGGTTAAGGTTTGGGGTTTAAGAAAAGGACATGTTTAAGTGATAGTTGATCATTTATGGTTCAAGACTCCACTTTCCTGTGTCCAGGGGGATGTGTGACCCTTGTGTGACTTTTGGATAATAAATATGCATATATGCAAATGTATTTGTTTGAAGCCATATGTCATTGGCTGTAGTCATATAGGTTGACATATTTGACCAATCACAGATCATTTCTTTCCTTCAGTTCCTTCAAAGACTATAATAGCTTAGGTTTTTTCTTTGCTTGTTGAGATGAGCTGATGTCACTTTGTGTGTTTGCTGTCTCTTTATTGTACAATAATATTTGTTTAATCTTCAACCCAGCAGTGTTTTGTGTATTATTTCATCTTTGTGTTTAGTGTGTTCAGACAGTTTCCATGACACTGATGATCAGTAAATACCTCCAAACTGTTGACTGCCTGCTTATTAAGATGGAATATGTGATGTGGTTGTTTAATGGGCAACTTTAATGAAGCTGGGTAATGAGTAATGTAGCTACTTTGCTGTTGAGTAGTTAGTAATGTAATTACTTAGTAACGTGCCCAACATTTACTGCCATTTATTTACTGTGTTCTGCTGTACATTCAATTACAGCTTTATTATTTCAAGTTAAAAATGACTGACGCAACTCAACAGAAAACAGTTTAGAGACTAATGTCTTTCTCTACATTATTCATGTTTAGCCTTTGTGTGTACATCCACAAGCTCATTCACAGTGTTCAAGGGAATTGTGGGGATAAACACTGCCCTGGAGGTCGCAACAAGTGCCTTTATTTGCTTGCATTGTTTACCGGTTAAGAGTAATTAATAAGAAGAGCATGTGTTCAGTTGGAACTCCTTTGGTCCCAGCAGGACTCCTGCTCAGCCTTAAGCTCCAAAACCTGTCTGCCCCCACAGATTCAAACTGAGGTTTTAGCACTAAAAGCTCCGATTGAAATTCCAAGTGGTGTGAGGTCACCTGACCCCCCCACCCCCCCCGGCCTGCCTCCTCTGGTGATAATCAAGCTGTGACCCTGCTATTAGCACCAACAGCAGATTAATCAGTGGCCCTGGGCACTAGTCCTCTCTGGCTGGGCATGAGTGGAGCCTGGCTTATGCAGTCTGACTGCCTCTTCAGACCTCTCACGTGTTCTCACTACTGCCTGTAGTTCAGCCAACAGAGGACTTTAGAGCTTAGAGAAAGCAGCATGTAAACAAAAGGTTTCTTTTCTTCCCCCAGCTACCACCAATGTATCCCAAGTGTAAAAATCCTGCATATTTATTGGCATTAAAATCTGATGTTTGTGTATCAGGGTTTAGATGTACATACACTACAGGTCAAAAGTTTTAGAACACCCCAATTCTTCCAGTTTTTTATTGAAATTCAAGCAGTTCAAGTCCAATGAATAGCTTCAAATGGTACAACGGTAAGTGGTGAACTGCCAGAGGTTAAAAAAACAGCTAAGGTTACCCAAAACTGAAAATTATACAAAAACACTTAAAAATGTAGGTCTTTCCTACAGAGAAATTGCGAAGAAAGTCAGGGTGTCAGTGAGTGCAGTTTCCTTCAAAAAGTACTCAGAAACTGGGGGAAACTCTGACAGGAAGAGGTCTGGCAGACCAAAAGCCACAACAGAGTCAGAAGACAAGTTTCTGAGAGTCAACAGCTTGCGTGATAGGCGGCTCACAGGACAACAGCTTCAAGCAAGGCTTCATAGTGGTCGTAGTAAGCAAGTCTCAGTTTCAACTGTGAAGAGAAGACTTCCAGTTGCAGGTTTGACAGGTCGAGTTGCAGCTAGAAAGCCATTGCTAAGAATCAGAATAAGAAGAAGAGGCTTGCCTGGGCCATGAAACACCACCAATGGACTACTGAAGACTGGAAGAAGCTGTTATGGACTGATGAATCAAAATTTTAAATATTCTGTTCATCACGCAGGAGTTTTATACGCCGTCGAGTACGCGAAAAGATGGTTCCTCAGTGTGTGACATTAACTGTTAAACATGGAGGAGGAAGCGTGATGGTCTGGGGCTGTTTTTCTTGATCCAGGGTCGGCTACCACAGCATTCTGCAGCGCCATGCAGAACCCTCTGGTATGCACGTAGTTGGTCAGGGGTTCATCCTACAGCAAGATAATGACCCAAAACATAAGTCTAAGCTATGCCAGAACTACCTTAGAAAAAAAGACCAAGATGGTAAGTTTGAAAACATTTTTTCAATAAAAAACTGGAAAATTGGAGTGTTCTAAAACTTTTGACCGGTAGTGTATGTTTTCTGGGGTTTATTTGAAAAGTTTTCAGTGTAGTTATAGATACTCACTCTAGCATATCATCAGCACCCACTACAACCTGAATAACAAACATAGGGCCTGATTTACTAAAGGTTTGCGTGTATAAAAACGTGTGCAAACTTGACATCACCCGCAAAAAATGTGCAAGCTGATCTACTAACGCAGCGCACTGAGGTTTGTATCTTTCAACTGTGCAAGATAATACACGCTGTCCATTTAGTATGTTTACCATAATGAATGTAATATGAGACATTTTAACCCCAGTGTGCAAAATACAGGGAGGAGAAAATGTAAATATGTTATTTAGCACACACATTGTGATTTACCAAACCTGAAGGTATTATTTCTGACGGTAACTGCGTCTATAAATAATACCTTTGAAGGACAGGTATTAACCAGCTGTTACTGTAGAGAGGAGGAGACGGAGACACAATGACAGAATACGTGTTAATCATTTTGGAGTGAAATATTTTTGGTTTTACTTAGGGATGCACGGAAATGAAAATTCTTGGCCGTAACCGAAAACCGAAAATGAGGAAACCAAGGCCGGAAACCGAAAACCGAAACACCGAAAGAAATTATTATGCCAATTATTAGTACCATTGCATTTATGGCTATGACTGTGTACTAACCTCACTAAAATCAAGGCATTGCAATTCAAAGAATAAATCAATTACAAAAGTATGAAAATATTTATTTATTAAAAAATTACTTAAATTAATTTAAGTTAAATATAACACTTCGTGTTACACTTGGTGGAGGGGTGCGATCGGTATCGGTCGGGGGGGGGGGGGGGGGGGGGTGCGATCGGTGTCGGTCTAATAAGCAGCAACACAGAGCTATAAACACGCTTTACTCTCACACGCGCTGCATTTATAGTCACACAAACACACACACCTTCTCCTGTGCTGTGCGTTTCTCCGTCTCTAAGCGGGTTCTCCGCATCCATCGCGGCCCGGATCATTTCTGGTGCGCGCTGCTTTAATCCCACATCCAAGTAATGATCTTTATAACGCAGATCAAGTACAGTCGCGATGAAGTGCAGAGGATCCAAATAGATCTCAGTGAAACGTGTGCTCACAGACTCTAAGAGTGAACTACACTTTAGTGCTGCAATTAAAGGAATAACGTGTGTTACAGATGCATCAGAAGAGCTGATCTCTTTAGTTAGCTGTTTCGGCCGTGTTGTTTCGGTGATAAAAGTATTTCGGAAAATGCGCTTTTGGGCCATTTTCGGCCGAATATTTTCGGTGGCCGAATTTTCGGTGCATCCCTAGTTTTACTAACAGCATTTACTTTGTCACAAATACTCTCCCATATGTGGGTTTTTCTGGTAAGATTTGTTTTTGTTATAACTCAATATATTAGTTAACCTCTTCCACTAGAACCTGATCACATTTCATTTTGCACTTGCAGCTTTCTACTCATCCAAACTCTCCATAAAGACACAAAACCCTCATTTAAATACTGCTGTCTGCTGTCTATCTACATGGAATGTTTGAGCTCATTCCCTGCAAGGTAGTGATCCAATGTCTTGGTTCTAGCTCACCTGAGGAGCTCTAATGGAAGTTGGGGTGACTTCATCTAAAGTGGGGCTTATCTAACAAGCCGTCAATCAAACTGTCAATCAGTCAGCATCATGGCATGTGTCATTACTACCTTAGTGACTGTATGTTTTCATGTGTTGCGTATAATGACTGACACGTGTTGCAGACTGCAGAACTACATGGAGTCACATGTGCATGTTCCTGCGGTCAAATAACAAGAAGCATAATGTGGTTACCATGACAACAACTTGTCGAGGGAAGTTTATTAGGAGAACAGAGGTATGGGCAGAGAAATGCATTCGTTCTCCTGCTGTTCCTTTGGTCCAGGATCAGAGTCTGCATCTGGCGCTCATGTTTTTCATGCCCAGGTTCAAGTCACTGCTTCCAGCCAAATCTCCTACTAAGTGTCAGCTCTTTGGCCGAAGCTCAGAGAGTGTTTCTCTACATTTTCAGAACATGAGAGTGTTACAGTGCCTCTGCTCGTGTCGGATTCACTGCACTATATGATAGACCACAAAACTGATAAACAGATTGTGACCAAGATTTTGTTAACCCTCACATACTGTTCATATTCTGACTCATAAATTCACCATAAGTCATTAATACATTTTTGATTCACCCCTCTGTGAAAACATTCACAATCACTATGTTATGGTCCAGGAGAACATTTTATAGCTGTTATATATATATATGTCTGAATTCTGATTTTGGAATTTCTTTTAATAAACACAGGTCAAATTTGTACAATTGAATGTATACAAATGTGTATCAGCTGCTCAAACATTTTTTTTTTTAATTATGTATTTTATTTCCATTTTTGTAAACTGTGGTTCACATTAAGAAAAATCTAGCTAAAAGAAATGTGTATAGGGAGTTTTTACAGTCCTCAAATGTAAAAATGAGACTCCCACTCCATCTCCAACAGTTTCCTGCATTGTTATCAGACATTCTATATACGCTATTCATCAGGCCACTATGCTGTGTTATTTGATGTATGTTATTTAAGTTAACAACTTATTTCATTTGTGTAAGGTTTTGGTTTACTGTCATGGGTATGACCTCTGACCTCCACGTCACAATCTTTCAAGTATGACATATACCAGCAGTCAAGTGACCATATGAACAGTAAAGAGATTTTCCTCTCTGTAATCATTCCTCCTGTTCATACTGACTATTAAAATATTTCCTTCAAATGTGCTTTCAATGGAAGTGATGGAGGATAAAATCCACAGTGTGTCCACACAGTCATTTAAAAGTAGATGATCAGCTTCTATTGAGCTTCATCAGTGTGAGTTAGTCATATCAAGTGATATCTGATACATTTACAGTCTGTTTAGCATCAGATTCCCTCTTAGTGTTTCCCTGTTGAGCTGTGGTGGATGTATAGTAACAAAAAGACTTTGGTACTAAAAACACTGTAACACTGAAACATAGAAGATGAAGATTTGACTCATTCAGACGACTGAAGCTTCATATTAGCTTCACATCAACTTTTAAATATTTTTACACAGAAGGAAGAACAATTATGGCAGGAAGGACGTAGTCCATTGTCCATATGGAATAGAAAAATTTGAATAGAAAAATTGTGGACCTATCCTTTAAATGAACATATGAATTGTATCAATTGGTCTTGTATTGTGGTATAAGAGTTGTGATAATTGGGATAAGAGGTTTTACTGCAGCATTTTAAGCATTTTAGTAATTAAAATATCCTATGTGGCCCTCAACTCACTCATTTTACTCACCAAGATCACTGAACTAGTTGTGATGTTGCATTGTGGGAAATGTAGGGTGTTGTGTTGTTAGAGTTTGACCCATATCAGGGACTAAAATTAAGAAGCCAGTTTTGATTTTTAATGACTGTTTTACATTTGATAAATAATAAACACATTTTGCTGTGTGTGTATTGAATAAATGGACGGTCCCTCCACTTTTTTGTCTAAAAAAAAAAAAAAAGTATTAATATTTAATAGCCAAGATAAGTTAAAGCAGCAGCTAATAACAGCAAATAACTGAACTTTTGCAAATGACACAAAGAACTCAGGTTTATAGTAGTGGCCTCATTATGAAATAATGTGGAGCTGTGTATTTGTTAAGTCTGGATTCATTATTTATTCATAGTGATGTATCTGTAAGTCATCTGACTAATGTACCATGACATAGAAGCTAGTGGAGGTACACGTAACCCGTCACACATTTTCAGTGCATTAATTAAAGTCGACACAGGAAGCAACACGTGTAGAAACGTTACTACGGAGCCGCATTACATCATGATTTAAAAGATGGAGGTCAGCGCGGCACAGCCTTTACTCCCAAAAGTCACATCCCATTACCCCAGCCATCATAAAGTGAATGAATGAGTGGTTTAAGGTATCAGAAACAGTTATCCTCAAAGGACGTATAATGGATAGAACAGTTCAAGAAATAAAGCCTTACTCCAACTTTAATCTGTCCTAACAACCAGGGGATACAGTCATTAAAAGGCATCTGTCAGTATTCTTCACCCCCCCCCCTTATTCTTTTCAGTTGGAGCTTCTCTCAGTTTCAGCACCATTGACAGCTCCAGCTCCCAGAGTTAGTTTCTTTTACAAAGTGGAACTGAAATAAAAAATTATTTTCACTTTTGTGCAGGGAAATCAAAACCATATAAATCCTGATGATGCTGCTATGGTCCTTATATTTCCATTTTTCAAAAGAGTGGAAACAGTGTGTAGGCTTCAAGACTCTGGGTGGACCTTTCTCATGGCATCATTTTTTTCAGACATCCTGTTATTAAAAACATATGTAAATAATATAATTAGTGATAGTTGAATTATATTGAACTGCTTCAGTGTCAGGGTGCTGGTATTCTGAATGGGCACATGAATATAACAGAGCATATGATAGTGTTATTAGTAACACCTGAGGGAAAGCATTATTAAAGAGAAGTTTGAATTCCACTTGGAAAGCAGAAGCTAGGAAGCCTAACTTTCTAACATCAGAATGCCTATTAACACATAGATATTAGTTCATTTAGCCCAGTGATGGACCAGTGACCTGTCCGGGGGGTGTACTCTGCATCCCGCCCTATGACAGCTGAGATTGGCTCCAGCCCTTTCACGACACTCTAGAGGATAAGCGGTATGGAAAATAGATGAATGAAAAGATTGAATATTTTCAGCACTTCTATTACTGTATCTCCTCTTTTTCATGGTTCCAGGTTCGGTGATGGAAAATAACCAGATGTTCAAAGCTCACACAACACGTAGACTGAAGTGTAGATAATTATTTAATTAGTTAATTCTTCCATTCAAATTTTACCAATAAGTTAAATGTTCTGTCAGTGGAATATGGTGATAGAGCCCTATCAACATTGACATGCAATATCTTAGTATAATGTGCACTACTTTACGTGCACTATGTTTATACTATGGCTCAGGAGGTAGAGCGACCATCTACCAATCAGAATATTGGCAGTTCAATTCTCGGCTCCTCCAGTTCACATATCGATGTGTCCTTGGGCACATCGACATGTGAACTATTAACCCCAAATTGCTTCTGATGAATGTGTGTGAATGGTTAGTTTCCTCCTGATGAGCAGGTTGGTACCCTGTGTGGTAGCTCCTCATCAGTGTATGAATGTGACATGTAGAGTTAAAGTGCTTTGAGTGATCAAAAGAGCTATATAAGTACAGTCCATTTACCATTTACTGGTGCAATATTCTAGTTTTATTAGTCTTTTTTGTTTTTTTGCTGTATGAAACTTGGCTATTTAAATGTATTTTAATGTAAGAATGATTATAATGATTCTGCTAAGTATGTCTGGAGATGCTCTGTAATGCTCTGTGGTGCTTATCCCAAGAAGACTTTTTTGTTAAAGTGTACTCTCTCTTAACTTGTACTAATTACATTTATTATTTACTTGCATAAACAACGCAGCAGTTGCCAGGCAACAGCAATTCTTACACATACTAGACATAGAGAACACGTCACTCTGAACTACACTGGCTCCCCAGCTGTTACAGAATTCAATTTAAGTTTCTATGAATTACTTTAATTAATGGTCTGGTTCCCAGTCACGTTTCAAAAAGGAGACCTCACAGATCAGAGGACCAAATGTTTGGTTCTGGTTTGATTTTTAACTTTAAAGCTTTATCTGACTTACACATTTTTCCAGCATGTCAACAGAAGATGTGAGCTGAAATATTTGTTTGTGAATTAAACAAAAATAAATGCTGGCAGGGCACAGCGCTGCACCACACGCACATTCAATTTTCATACAAATAAATTATTAACGTTGTTTTTTTGGGGGGGAGGATTTATGTTTATGTTAGAATCATTTATCAGAAGCAGACAGCAGCACAGGAGGTATTGATACTACAGTATTGATCTGCTGAGCACGGCTCTGTGGACAGTAAGCAGGCTGAGTGCTTACAGTGCAAGGGTGACCGGCCCTGATTGTGAAAGTGTTGATTGTTGACTGCTGCTTGGATCATTACACTGCGCTCCACATGCACCTGACAGACTGTTGGTTGATTGTGAAAGTAGATACTGACCTGTTGCTGAAGTGCTCTGATTGGATCACAGACACAAAGATTTATTTTTCTAATCGATGTGACACCTTCAACTATTAAACAAGACCTCTTTCCATTAAAGCACACTTTCTCTGCCACCTGAATCCAACTACCAAAAATCTCCTAAATAAGAGAAACCACGATGATTAACTTCTATGATTTAGAATAAAACAAAAAAACGTTCAGCATCATTTAGACTTTCTTCTTTATGCTCATGTTCTCGTTTATTAGACAGTCTAGTTACCATTCCTGCCTCAGTACTAAACAACTGAAACATCCCTTCTCTTCCATTTGTGTGGAAATTAATAATGTAAAGTGAGAAGAGGAAGTTTTCCATGGCAGCCTGTAAAACTCTTTCCTAAGGCATACTGCTGGCAACTTAGGTTTACACCAAACATTCCAAATGGTCTCCATTGGCAGGTTCTTGATACCAAAATGATACATTTATATTGAACCTGTACAACTGTTGGCTAAACTTATCCAGGCTGATGCCAGTCAGCTAAACCGGTTTCTTGAATGCGGTTAAATCAAAATTTTGGAAAAATATTTATTTATTAGTTCTTTTTATGTTCTTTTTTGCTGCAGCTTCACAGTAGCAGTCAACCTAAAACTGATAAACTACATTTAGGACCTTGATAGGATCCACCAGACTCTGGAGGTGACCTAATCATTCTGCAACAGTTTCTATCGTCATGTAATCGCTTATTGTGCGTGTTGGGGGTTTAGTTATATAGAAGAATAGAAACATACAGCATACTATTGGTTAAACATATTTTCTAAAGTGAGCTGAGTTGATTCACCTGTATATTCAATTGTATCAGGTGTAGACATTTAACTTTTTATCATTAAGACTTAATTGTGACAAATATATCAAGACATATTGATGGATTATCTATATCTCCAACCTGTTTTAATTATCTCCTCACTCTAACACACCAGATTCTAATTATTAACTCATTATCAAGCTTCAGCTTCAGTTCATTATTAGAATCAGGTGTGATACCTAAAATATGCAGTGCAGTAGCTCTCCGGGAGAACACTGCTCTATAGCTTATGACTATAGTGTATCGTATAAGACAGGAGTGTATCCGAAAAGGACTCACGTTTCTCAGTCACATTCTTTGCTTGTCATGTTTTTTGTGTGTTTTTGTTGTTTTCCCTGAGCAACATCTGATGCTGACATGTTTTGACACAGATCCACATTATTTGATTTACCAGCAGAAATACAGGTCTCTCTTTTTGCCTCCATCCCTCTCTTTACCTCTCTCTCTCTCTCTCTCTCTCTCTCTCTCTCTCTCTCTCTCTCTCTCTCTCTCTCTCTCCCTCTCTCTCTCTCTCTCTCTCTCTCCCTCTCTCTCTCTCTCTCTCTCTCTCTCTCACATATATATATATACATATACCTTCTGTTTCTGTGTCTGCCAGCTGGAGGTCTCAGCCCCCCTGCAGAGAAAAAAGCTGCTGCCAGTCTACCGTTGCAGGCAGGCTGGAGGAGAGCTGCTGGCACGTCAGTCTGCCAGACTGATGACATCCTGAGCTCGTCTTATTGCTTTCAGGGACATCGTTTGGAGTTGGCGTGGGAACGCGCCTCTCTCCACCGAGTCCTTTTTGTGGTTGGATGATTAGAATGGACAGAGGCGAGAACACTCTTCTGTTTTCTGCTTCTTTACAGATATTAAAGATTACACAAGGTATCAAATATTGTGCTGATCATATATTATATGTATATGTAAGGCCCACTCCAGCTCTTTTATGTTGTGCATTAAGCATAGTGGTTATTCTTACATTAACCCATAGTATTATATTACTGCTATCCCTATGCATGTGGCACCTTCATAGATTTCATTAAAGAGCCAGTGAGTGCACACTCGACACCCTTTGTTCAATTGTTAAAGTGATTGCGGTTGTACTCTGTTGTCTAAACTTTGCCCTGAGCGAGTCCCTTCTGGCTGTTATTTTATCTCCAAGACTCCTTCACTTCCTCCCTGTGGATGTTGTGTTCAATTACTGAGCAGCGTATTCATTGATCCTGGAGGAAGAGACTTCAGAGCAGAGACTCAGACAACAAAAGACTGCGGCTCAGCTTGACCCTCAACCCCTCGAAAACACCACCACCGTCCAAGGTAATAGGATGTTCAAAAGGTTTGAAAACAGTCAGGATGATTTCCTGCTTGAATGCTGATAATTATGGAAGCATTTGGAATAAAGCAAGCTCCACTTATGCTAAAATACACAACTTAACTCTATATTGAGAAAAATAACTCAAGTGAAAGTGATGTTGGTGTTTAACAGGCAGGGAAGATTTGAGAAAAAAAACACGCTATTACTTTCAGTATGGGAGGTGTATGATTCAGTGCTTTTGGAGCTTAACCCATATGAGACACCAAAAGTAAGGATATATGTATGTATGGGGATATAACTGTCATTGTCTGTTCTGTTTTAATCTCTCTCCAACTTCATGGAATTACAATCCCAAATGACTGGGGTACTCTAGCAGCTACAGTTCCACAGAGGAAGCAGGGATTACTGTGAGTTCATTTAAAAAAAAAAAAAAAAAAAAAAAAAAAAGGTTTAAGCCATTCCACGAACCCAACTGGGTGGTAAAATTACATAGTTATTTCTACTTCTGGCAGTATAATCAAATATTTTAGAGCAGTTTTGTTCCCGTTTCACAAGAAAAGCCTCACTACTACAGTACCCCCCCCCCCCCCCCCCCCCCCCTAAACACACATATAAATATGGTATTCAGCTATTTACCTGGACTTTGTGAAATTTCCTAATGCAATCACTCCTTTATTGCATTTCCTTTCCGGAACACTCCCTGGTCACTACTAATGGGTCCAATAATTATCCTTTACTAAAGCTCTACTTCAATTTGCAGGTAATGGATCCCCTGGTGTTCGTGTTTAACACACCAGGCTAAAGAGTGGGTGTCTAGACTGAGCAGGCTTTGATGGCTTACCATTAACATTGATGTGATAAAAGGAGGCACAAAAAAGAAAATAATTCTGAGGCTGTATATACAAAGGATCGTATCTTACCACAAGGAGTTCTTCTAAAAGACAATAAAGTGTCTCGTGTTTCCTCTCAAGACCAGTTCACAAAGCTGCTGAGAAACAGTTTTATTGAGGAACTGAGAGAACTCCTGAACTGTGAGAAGGAGGCGAGGGTCAATATGTGTAAGGCCGTTTCCACTGCAGGAACTTGACCGTTCGTCAATAGTAGGAACCGCCCCTGAAGGACAATCTCCCAGAACGTTTACGTGGGCAGAACTAGTCCCTGCTTCGGGGTATGAACTCCATGCTGCCCCCAAAAATTCCTGGATGGGGCTTGAGGTTCACTCGTGCTGATTTGGGTACACTCAAAGAGGGATGTGGCGTCAACAGAAAGCGCCAAAATAAGCGATTACAAGACGATGGAAACTGGTGCAGAATGATTAGGTCACCTCCAGAGTCTGGTGGATCCTATCGAGGTCCTACTCTGTAATGGAGACACAACGGCTGATAGGACCGAGACAGAGGATGTTCCTGTAAAGGCCCCCGCTCCTAAATTTTAGCAGGAACTTCCTTAATGGAAACAGGACTTATACCGTTAGTAGACAGGTGACTGGTCTGCATCAGTGTATATGAAATGAAATGATGAATATACATGAACACTAATAGGGAAGATAAAAGGAAGTAAGGTATTGACACATCAAGTAGATTGTATTTGGCTCCAAACACCATCTATATATTGATATTTGAAGTTCTTTTACAATCTCCATCCTTTGATGAGGTAACAGCACCATATTTACTGGGTTATCCAGACATGGCAATGAAACCAGCTTCATCATTTATTACAGTTTGTGATTATATAACGTGCACTTATTAAAGAATTGTCAAACAAAGAGGGGTCTGAAGAATAGTTTGTTTGATGAATAATTCTAACAGACGGCTGAGATATTCCATGTCCTCAGCAGAGGGGAACTGCATTTTTCAGAGTTTTGGTTAATAAAGAGTTCGTATAAACTGTTGTCTCTGGTGCTTTTGGATTGTTTCACTTTGTTGTTGAGCTGACTGGATCATTATTAACTTCACTGCCATCTAAATCTCCTTTAAAAGTTTGTTATTGTGGTGCTTTTTCAAAGATATATGATGAGACTTATTGTGACTGATTGAAAGCAGGTCTAAGTGACACTAACTTCTAGACTTGTCATTTTTGGTCTAAGGATGTTTTCTTTCTACATACCTTTTAAATGGGCACTTAAAACTTTATAATATTGCATAGAAATTCAAATTTCAGTACATATCAAAAGGTGAGATGTGAATATGTACGTACCTTTCCAACATACTGTGGTTCAGAGCCCATGTACTCCTCCAGGACAAAGAACTGGTTCCACACCCATCCTCTTTTAATTCTGTGAACCCTCGACCTTCCGTGTCTTCTTTGCCTCATCCTGCCCTCAAACGATATCACTTCCCCCAAAGATGTCCTTGAACTCTTACTTCCTGTCCCTCCCCTGGCTGACAGCACCCCACCCTTAGTTCTGCTCTGCAGCTGAGCCTGCAGAGGGATTTGGGAGCTGTAGTCCAACAGGAAACAGGAGCCCACCAAAAGTAAAGTGACATATTCCCTTGTGATCATCAGGGAGTATGGTTAAAATAAAAAAGGTAGTGATAAGTTCAAACAGATGGCTGCTTCCAGGTTGGAAATTGACATGCATCCAAAGCTGGCTTTGCCCTGGAGGTAAGCATCAGGGAAAGTGCTGTAAATTCAATACGGTCCAAGTCAATGTAGTGTCCTGGCTGCAGTGTGAAGGATACTGGAAAGCATTATGTTCCGGAAGGAGTTATTGAATGTCTTGGTTTGATATTGGTTGAGGTTTTCTTAAAGTTTTTGGAGTTAAAAAAAAAAAATAAAGGTCTTGGCTCTGGTCCTGTTTTCACCTTCTCTTTAGGTCTTCGCTGTTGGTCAGGTTAGACACCTAGAGGAAAAGATACAATTAAAAGAGATTACAAAACAGAAGAAGAGAAAAAAACCCCACTGGTGATAAGAGCAACATGTTTTGATCAGCATCAGGCTCATGAAAAAGTACAATGTCCCAAAAGTTAAAAAAATGTGACAGTTTATGCACAAATGACTAATGGCACACACATCTCCAGATAAACCACAATAATAGTAATCAATACAAACACCAAAAGATCACCTAAAAGCAAACGTGTAAGGAACAGATTCATCTCTATCTCTATGTGTGTCTATCCTGAGGGGTTATATATTCTAGGGTATGAATCATTTTTATACTGACACTACAGACACCACAGGCACAATGCAATACTTCTTGTAGGGACACTCGAGTGGTCAACTACATTAATTTATAGTGGTGAAACTCTAGGAAAAGCTGCCGTGTGGAGACCCCCAGAGAGACATAGATGCTGTCTTCACGCGGGTGGCAGTAGGACGAAGCAGTTGAGACTGAAATGGTAGTACCTGTAGATGAAGCACGTAGTAGAAAATGATTTTCCCCTTCAGCTTTGATTCTAACTGGTGGACAGGAATCCATGTTAATAAATCCTAGTAAAATCATTGCATACTAACTAAGAGGTTGAGCTCAGGTGTGAAAGTAAAATGATGGTAATTGTCATCATACATTCATTTGGGTGTCATTGTCACTGCATAATAGTTATGAGTGGAAAACATGCACCTGCTCCGTGGCGCACTTGTAATGAACACTCAACACGTCGCCCCACTCTTCCACATTATTTTTATGCATGCGGGGCTATGTTATAGGTGATGTGAAGTGTTTGCTCGGTCTGAATGAGTGCTATCATTGTCACCACTGCATCAGGCCACAGACCAGGCATCTCAAATCAGATCACAGGACCCTAATTAGACTCCAAAGCTTTAGCATGCGAGGTCTGGCGGTCTTGGTGGATTACTCTGACAGCTGATAGCGTGGTACTGGCACGTGTTGTAGTGGATGAAGGGGGCTGTTTGCTAATGCAGTGCTGTAAATATGAAGGCGTTGCATTGTTTTGTATTACTGTAATTACTGTGTTTAGTAATTATTGAGTTCAGAAAAATAACAGAGTCTGAAAGCCTGGCTGATTCATACTTGCGGCAGTGGTAAGAACAAGAAATGTTAAAGGTGTGTTTCTTATTGTGTCCATCACATTAAAACAACAAACTATTTACTGAACCTACTATGTAAAAGCATCTTTTTCATGTGGTGCCCATCTCCTTCCAATGTGCTTTCAATGGAAGTGATGGAGGACAAAATCCACAGTGTATCAAGTGATATCTGACACATTTACAGTCTTTTTACCATCAGATTCCCTCTTAGTGTTTCACTGTTGAGCTGTGGTGGAAGTATAGTAACAAAAAGATCATCATCAATCATTTTTACACAGAAGGAGGATTTTGGAGGAACAATTATGGCAGGAATGACGTAGTCCAATGTCCATATGGAATAGAAAATTGTGGACCTATCCTTTAAATTTACATATGAATTGTATCAATTGGTCTTGTGGTTGAAGTGGAATAAGAGGTTTTACCGCAGCATTTTAAACATTCTATCAATTAAAATCTCCTATATGGTCATAAACTCTACTGATTTTACTCACCAAGATCACTTTACTAGTTGCATTGTGGGAAATGCAGGATGTTGTGTTGTTGGAGTTTGACCCATATCAGGGACTCAAATTAAGGATATTTCAGCCAGTTTCAATTTTTAATGACTGTTTCACATTTGAATAATAATAAACACATTTTGTCGTGTTATATTAGCTTCATATCATCTTTGAAGCACATTTTGTCCTCCATCACTTACATTGTTATGAAGGGATTTGGACAACTGACCGAACTGTTGTTATAAGACAGACCTGAAAATTTGTGGACCCGTCCTTTAAATCTATCAGGTATAAGACACACTCACCTCCAAAACTGACGTGCCATGACTCAGCTAATACATCCAGAGTGATTCCTCACACTTGTCAACACAACACAAAGAGGCTGTATCTTTTAACTGTTGCTAAAGAATGCAGGGAACATGAGCTATAATCCATCTGAATCTATATTTGACAAGCTGCTGCAATGTCAAGTTTAGTGCACAGACACAACTAACTGCTTGTGTTGTGACTGTGGGGTTGACTTTTACTGTACTTGGCAGTGACTTCTTGCTCGTGTACTATCTTCTACTACAGTCAATCAAACAGTGACAGAGCAGTGTTCTCATACTGTATTTGAGGCAAAATTAGCGGTATTGTATCAGATTATAGCTTAAAACTGATTTCCAAGTGATAGCATGAGTAGCTGAAGATTTATTAGCATCAGTATTAAAGTCAGAAAAAACAGAAATAACCAGCGATCATCAGTAACTCAACATCTACATCATGTATTACTGCTGATCACATCATCATCAGCGACTGTAGATCTGAGAACGCCTCAGTTATGATTTCATATAAGATTTAAAATGTTTTAAAGTCTAAAGACTACCTGAACTAAAAGAGTTTAGATCAAACTTTGCTGACTGAAATCAAAGCTAACACAGCAGTCCCCTATGTGGAGGCTCTTCTTAACCTTGAGCTAGCACTGCACGCTGTTACAAACTGTTTAAGAGGTTATGGTGCAAGACTGTGAATGATGTTTCAGCTCCTCTAATATGCCAACTGACGCTGATACATTTTTAATGTGTTGATCTCTGACAGCAGGGACTAGAAGCTCAGCAGTGTGAAATTCTTGTGTTTTAACTCTTTTACTTTTAGTGTTTTATATATAGTCTTATAAATTCAGGGGTATTTGTTATGCCAGCAATCAAGTCTCATGAACATTCACCTCATCCCAGTGAACAGGTGACATTCAGCAGGCTCAAACAAGCGATTTATAACAAGTTTGTGCATTTATTTAAGAGAGTTTGTTGAATCCAAACTAGAAGATTTATTTGAGCAAACTTCAAAAAAGCTGGAGATTTAGGTAAGGAATGTTTAAACCTGCCTGTTCAGTCTGGCGCTTGATTAAGAAATGAATTGTTTTATAGTATTTGTATTTTATTTTATTTTATGTTTTGATGCTTTTTATTTTTTTCTACTTTTTTACATTATTCTATTATTATCAATCTTCTAATCCTTTTTTATTTGTCTGTTTCTTTTGTCTCTTAATATCTTTCTTAACCTAGTTTTAGTCCAGCTTTTATAAAACTTCATCTTTTATTTTATTTTATTTTGTCTATTTAACCTTGTTATTTTTTTTAACTTTTAATAAACCCTTTCTCTTGTCTCTCTTATTTTACTTATTTATGTACTTATTTTATTTAAATGTTCTAAACATTTTTATTATTCTTATTTTCTCTTGCGTGCATTGGTCTTAATTTTTGTCTTTTAATTTGTTATTTTGTCTTTTATTCCTTTTCAATAGTCACGTATTCTGTCTTTCTATCAGCTTGTCAATTAACTAAACATAAAGCACTTTAAACTACACTAACCTGTATGAAAGCTGCTATATAATAAAGTTTGATTGATTGATTGAATTAATAAAAAAAATTCCTATATTCTCAATTAATGAATGAAATACAAATGCTAAAGTCACCGTTTACACATCAAGGCTTTGAAGAATGGACTGGAACAGAGCAGCAGGTCCTGACCATTGGCTGCTGCGGGCTGTAGTACTGGACTCTAGTCTGAGATTCACTCATTGCAAGTGTTCGTAAACAGCAGCTGTGAACAGCACAGCATGTCTGTTACAGTCCAGAGGAGGGTGGGTGTTGTGTAGCTGCTCCATTCCCTCCATTCAGCTTAAACTGAACTCAGAAAATCAGTGATGAATACCGAAAACCAGAAACATCTCTAGAGTTGTCATGAGGGAATCGTTTCTCTAAATTCATATTCTACTCTAGGTCATGAAGGACATTTGTGTGTTCCGCTTCTCCGTAAACCATCGCATGACCAGGCTGTCATGGATAAGTGCTCTCTGAAACAAGAGGCGTAAATGCCTCCTGGGGGAGGGTTGTGTGTGTGCAACATGAGCATCGTGGGGCCTGGCCAATTGGGAACTGTGAGCCCTGAAGATCTTTTCTTTAGCTCCAAATCATTTTTTCACTTGGAGCGTTTTGTCACTAAAAAAGACAGCACAGTGTTGTCATTTTGTATCTTCAGTGAATGGAACATAGGCAAGGAAAATATATAGAATTACATGTGTCTTATTGGCTGACAGGTTTAACACTGCAGTGAGTGTGAGGGAAAAGTGGACATATAATGATTGTTTACAGGTAAAAGGGTTGAAGAGAAGCAATGGTACAAACACAATATCTGCTGAGCAGGAAAACAAGGTGTGTAAATGTGTGTATGAGATGTGAACATTGTTATGATCAGAACTAACAGATGGCTCAGCCCAATGACCAACAACATACATAGAGAACTCTAAACCTCAGAACAAGTTAAGAGTATGGGAGTCAGAAGGACCTGGCAAAAAAAGAACAAAAGACAGGGAAAGTTTGGGCCAGAACTTTCCACCTGCTAAACTACAAGAAACTAAATAACCTAATCTAGTGAAAGAAAACCACAAAATGGGTTTAGTCACATTTTTTTGCTCCGAAAATCAAGACAAAACTGAGAATTTTATTTATCATTTATTAACATATATTTTTAGAGGTGTGTTTTAAGCGATGTGTAACCAAGTGATTTCCTGAGGAAGATCAATAAAGTATCTATCTATCTAGTTATCGGACTTGTCAACCAATAGACAGGAACAATGGTAAATGGTAAATGGACTGTACTTATATCAAACTTTTCTAGTCTTTTTGACCACTCAAAGCACTTTTACACTACATGTCACTTTCACCCATTCACACACATTAATACACTGATGACAGGGTACCAACCTGCTCATCAGGAGGAAACTAACCATTCGCACACATTTACAGCCATTGGTGCAGCCATCAGGAGCAATTTGGAGTTAAGTATCTTGCCCAAAGACACATTGACATGCGGACTGGAGGCGCCAGCAAACAAACAGCCAATCTTCCGACCGGTGGACGACCGCTCTACCGTGCAACCTCCTGAGCCAAAGCCGTGTAACCAAATGATTTCCTGAGAAGGATCAATAAAGTATCTATCTACCTAGTTACCAGACTTGTCCACCAATAGACAGGAACTCTGTGAACTCCACCAAGGCTCAGCAATCCTGTGTTAAAATGATGGCGCTTATCAGGGTTAACATGGTATGGATGCTGTTTAATTGGTGGGGAGTCACCTACATCAATATCATTTTATAAGACTGAATCTTATATGACAAAAGCAGCTCAATAATGTCAGGCAAGTGAGCTAAATATGCATCAAGCTTAGTTAAAACTTCTGACTTCTGCAACCGCCCCCTTGCACCACCCTGCTTTAGACAGAACAAGAAAAACCTCCTCAACATCCAGAGTGAAGGTAAGGACGGGTTTACCAAGTTCAGCACTGGACAGCTCCATAGAACTGGCAGCCACACAGTCAGGAACAAGCTCAGCCCTATAAGTATATTGACAAGGTTTATTATGTAATTTACTTGGTAGTAGTCAGCCGTTTTCAACTCTCATATCTTACAAAATGAGTAGGTATCTAATGCTGCTCATTTTGGTTTGAGACATTCAAGATTATAATGATAAATCAAATTCAAACACTCCCTTCCGTTACCAAATTTCTAAGCAGTGTGTAGTCCTTACATGCAATAAAAACAATGCATTGAAAGTCTATTTAGAAGTACAGTCCAGCCAGCCTATGGCGTGCAAGTGTTTGTGTGTGTGTGTGTGTGTGTGTGTGTGTGTGTGTGTGTGTGTGTGTGTGTGTGTGTGTGTGTGTGTGTGTGTGTGTGTGTCTTCGCGCGTATGTATGAGTTCTCCTGAGAGCCTTTTCGTTCAGTCAGGCACATAACCCGAACTCTCGCTGAGTATTAGAATAATATTTGAAGGGAAATGGAAGTTGAGTGGTACTTCAAAGTAGATAAGCCATTTGTAGAACTCTATGACCTGGAACCTTCAAGCATGTTGGCCACAACACAAGTACTGATGTCATAGGAAATGTTCTTTTGGTCCAAAAAAAATGTGTAATTCATCATGTGCTTCTCATATGAAGATGCTTACATCCTTAACTTGTTTTAACATGTCGTAATCTGAAGTCTCATGACAATAAAATCAAGTTCTTCAAAGTGTGAGAATGTTCAATATTCTTCTTATTCTCTACCATCAATGAATTTTCTGCTAACAAGTATTGCGTGTGTATCAAAGCCTGATATATCTTATTACTCAGCGCCATAGAACTCTGTTTTTTTGTCCAAAAACAATTAAAAACACATCAATAAGGCACAACGCTGCACTGATTGACATGTTCCTTTATTACAATGAACACACACACTGTAGTTCATTTTGTTTGAGCAGTATAGAGCTACAGCATGTATTGGCTTATGTGATTCTATGTTCAATCACACTTTGAAGCACCATTTTTAAATGCTTTTTCCAATTTCTGCCTCCCAGCATTGACTGAGAGTAACACAAAGCTCTAGATAGAGATTCTGTAAATGACTAATATAATACAAATTTACAGCACTTGGTTAAGATACTGGAGGGATCTAAAAAATGTGTGATAGCTATATATACACTCACTCAATCCAATACAACAAATTCTACATTTACGAAGTTTATACATATTCCGTTTTTGTTGACAATGTTAAAAAGTGATGATTGTACTTTCTGTTTATTACTGAGGTCATAGTAGCTGTTGGTGGTGTATTATGGTGCATTATATTGAATTTTGCCCATGCTATTAAAACACAAACACCATTCAATATAATGCACCCCAGCACGCCACCACCACTTAGTATGACTTCCATAATAAACATAAAGAAGAATTATCACCTTTTTGAAAACATTAACAAAAATGTAAAATGTATAAACTTGAAAAAAGTAGAATTTATGGAAGATAAGTTGTATTTGAATGAATTAGATTGCACAGGTGTAACTAATGAAGTGGCCGGTGACTCTATACTGTATAGCCAATGTATTGAACTATGATACAAGATGGGTTGGCTTTTTCAATAACATAACTGGATTTTCATTCTCAATTATTTTTGTTAAATATTTTGACGATTGATAGATTAGTCCAATACAATGTCAGAAAATGGTAAGAAATGTCAATCATTGTTTACCAAAATCCAGGATGATGTCCTTAAATGTCTTGTTTTTGTCCACAGCAGTCCACAACCCAAAGACATTCAGTTTACTGTCACTTAAGACTAAAGAAACTGGAAAATATTCACTTTTGTTTGAAGCTGGAATCAGACAATTTGGAAAATTGCTTTCTTAAAAAACAGCTCAAAATGTTCAATTCATGATTCAAATAGTTGGCAATTAGTTTAGTAGTTGGCAACTGACTAATTTACTAATAGTTGCAGATGTAAATGATCTTTCCTTAACCAAGCTATTTTAATAGACTAAACCAGTGGGATACAGGACATGAACCCTGGTATATGCTTTCTAAATCCTGCATCATGTACATTCAATAAGAAAATAAGTATATATGTATAGCACCTTTACATACTCAGTCAATTCAAAAGGCTTTAAAGATACGTATAAATAGGATTCTTAAAGAAAATTAGAAGATAAAATTAAGCTGAAAATGATTAAAACAGATTAAGCAGGAATATAAACATAAAAGTGCAAGATATGAATGAATCCTGCCAATTTTAATCTAATATTAGATTGTGGCAAACCGAAGTTTTAAGCCTTGATTTCTAAGAAATGAAAGTTGGAGCAGACATCAAGATTTCCTGAAGAGCTCTGGATGCTTCATTAGATAGCTGCATGTCAGAAATGTGTTCTGGCCCAACACCATTCAATGTTTTTGCGATTTAATTTGATTCCAAAACATATTTGGCAAAAGCATTTAGTAGCTTATAATGTATTATTTGCTTCAGTTACTTCTTCACCTGTTCACAGTTTCTGGACTCTAGGAAATAAAAACAAATCCTCCCACATTCCGGAATCTGTCGACAGTTTCCTGGAGGACTCCCGGTGGATTTGAATCTTTGTGATGTGAGGCAGCAGTGCTTTGCTGCCCCAATTGATTCCGCTATTCTTGGATGCTATTGATTTCTGCGCCCTGTGGTCTCCATTGTGAAACACACTGGTAAACTTTGTTTCATCTCCTCCAGAGGTGAGTACTACAAAAATCACAACAGCAAAAAAAAAAAAAAAACTACAAAGTTTTGAGAGGCTTAAGGGTGCACGATGACCAAACATATGCAACACTGTCATATTCTTGAGTTCATTCAATCAAGACGGCACTCGAGTTTGCTCTGAGGCTAACTTATCATTACACCACTGCTGTTTGAATTTCAGTCAGGTCTCTGTGCTGCATTCACTTATGTTTCAGTGCACTAATGTTTGTTGTGCCCCATGAGCTCTTCTTCAGATTCAAACTGCCAAACAGGAAGTGGAAGGCAAGGGGGAACCCTGACTGTTCCAGGTGGGTTGGACTACATATGGGGATTATTCATTGTTTTGGGAATTAGTTTTTTAAAGTACCCCAACAATGTGTGTGTCAATGGGCCTCATTCAGTAACATTCTCTTAATATTTCTCTTATATTTTCTCTTATATTTCTGTTTAGAGAAAATATAAGAGACATTAATGCACCAAACATTCTTAATCTACCAAATCTGCTCTTACACAGGTGTGCTGATGAATCCCACTTGATCTTAAATTAAAGGCATGTGGCTGATTGTTTGTTATTAGTATAGGTAACGCCCCTTAAACACTATATATATAGGGCAGGTGTTGTGTCAAGTAATCAGAGAGATACCACAAAGAAGAGAGATACTAACAAACAAAAAAACAAATCATAGATATGAATGAACACAAGAGGGAATTTGTTACTGTGCGTTCAGACCAAAAGCGTACAAAGCGTGCAAAGGATGCAGAAGTCCTTCACTTTCTATTTGGAGCCAGGCGGAAAAGGCGGGAGAAAGCGGAAAAAGCAGAGTGGAGCGGATCGAGCGGACAAGGCGGGAAAAAAAAGTTAAAAATGTTTGAACTTTTTATGACGCGTCAGAGCGCACAAAGCGGATAGCCATGCAATAACCAATGGGAATGTCTAGATCTGCTGACGTCCCTTGGTCAAATGGATCCCAGCGAAACAACCCCCGTAACTTGGGCTCCTATCAAATCTGTAATATGTTTGTAATAAAGGAGAGAAAATATTGCATGCTTGCTTTGCCCGCCATAAAAGTTGCCGCCTGTTTCGTTCATTGATTCGTCCTTTCATACGGCATACACTTTGCATATTGTAATGTACTGTATAATATTTAATGTGTTGCAGCAGCTGTAGTAGGTATACCATTGGGTGCTGCGTCGCTTCGCCGACGGTCCGCAATGCCGACAGCCCTATCTGTGTGGTGCCGCTGCATGCACGGTGACCTGACGGGAGGAGACATCAAAATATGCAGCACAGACTGAGTCTATGGTGTTTTTGTGGAGAATGGGTCTCAGAACCACGTCTGCTTCTGGAGGAAAGACGCTCCGCTTAGTGATTTTATCAACAAGAAAAGTATATGAACATCTGTAGTTAAAACATCTGTATTAATCTGTTAATGAGTGGGGTGAGTGTCATCTCCCATTCCCTTTAATATCCAGAAGCGCTGTCACTTAAGAGATTGCTGTTATAACGGTGCATTTGACAAGCAATGCAAGTTACTTTTTTTACAACCAGTCTGATGAGTGTAGAGGTGTGTGTGGTTACACTGCAGCAGCCTGGTGTCATCAGCTGATTTAATAAACAGTGAACGGCTGTGCGTAAAGGCACTGCGCTCTGTGCTGCATCTCACAGGCTGCAGACTTATCAACACATCAGTCCTACAGTATAAAGCACCAAAAGCAATGATCTCTCTCTCATCGATGTTGATCCCAGTAACTGAATGAGCTGTGCTACAGCAGTTGTTGCACGGCGGGCTTTTTATGCGAGTGATGTGCGGCCCCTTTAAATTGAGAAGCAAGAACGAAAGGCGTTTGGTCTGAACGTACAGTTAGTATATGGCTTCTTGCATGAGGCCCAATGTTTCTTATGTTAGAGCTCTTTGAATAACATGTAGACATGTTCCATTTTCTTACTTAAAGAGATGATTCAGATTATTTAATTGAGTGTTAAATGTGTTAATTGAAAGTTCATTTAAAAAGCACTTGGGAACCTTTTAATTCATCTTTCCAATGTGTCCAATCTGTCATGAATTAAAACCTAAGGTTGACTTCTTTTCAACTCATCCATCAAGCTACATAGCATTTTGTAAAACCTAAATGATAGGTTTCACTTTTACATGGGAAGGAAAACATGCATTCATGATGTGATATATGAAAGATTTGGGACATGCACGACACATTATCTTTAATCACAATTTTTTCCACATCTATATGTTATTTACTTGACTGACACCATGGTTTAATCCGGCCTTTCAGATTAAATCCCTAATTACAGTATAGTAGGGGTGGTTCTATTATATGCAAATGAAATTTAAAAAATACCATGAATAAATATTGCAAACGACCTCAATACATCACACAAACTTGATAAACAGAGTGGAGAGGCTGATGAAGATACTGCAGAGTAACCTCAGTGGATAGTTTGTTTACTGACTGTGTGCAGTGAGCATGTGAGCATGAATGTTTGTGTTTGAAATGCCACTTTGAATAAGTTCCTTGGACTTTTTTTTTTATGTTGAAAACTTGCAGCCAAATGGACAGGTGTCTCCTGTAATATTTTATGCACCGCTTCACACTAACGAGCTAATTAATGACCCTGTCAATCACACACCGGAGGCGACACCCAGGGAAGAGCGGAGCACTATATCCCATATTTGGATGTTGGAAATATAAGAGGAACTTACTGTTGATGTGAAAGAGACTGTGCTCCTGATCCACATCATCTTTCTCTTCTATGACATGGTCCCCATTGTTTGGGTCCTTTTGTAATCTAGATTTAATATAGGTTGTTCTAAATGTTAAAAGTGAGGGATATCTCTTTTTTAGAATGTAGAGGTGCCTCTTATTTTTAAATCTAGTAATATTTATGACAGCTATAGGCCTGATGTTTTGCTGTTGTGCTCTGGATGTCCTATCTATATGTCTATGGATATTTTGTACATATATGTATATATGTATAGTTTCTTTCCCTATTTTTTAATCACATATGATGTTTTCTTTTGTTTTATAATAAACACTATTATTTGTTGTTGTATTAACTTTATATTTATCTTTACACTTATAGGTCAGTGACAAATAATGGTTGGCAAGATGAGCAATCAGGTTTGTTCAAATGTACATTTTGTATTTTAGTTGGTTTTATGTCATTTGAAATGACCTACAGTGTATCTAAGTGTATTTATACAAATTATTACTTCATTTAAAACATGTAAATGGTTCCTGATTGACATGATTCCCCAGATTAAATGTAATATTTAGAACAATTGTATTCCATTACCTTTTATTTAATATAAAAGTTATAATGTAAGATCATGCCAAACTAGTTGATATGGTGTTTTATTGACAATTTACTGTTTTTAAGCAAGTTGAATGATTTGGTACAAAGTTTTTATGGTTACACCACTTAGACATTTTTGCCATAATCGTAATATATTCTCTCAAAATTGATTAAAAGCAGAAATTGTATGCTGGTTCTACAAACAAAGAATGTGTGCAAGTTTAATTAATTCAAAAAAATTGTCATTGATCTCCATATGTACACCTGTAAACATAGAATGGCACATCATGTGACTGTCAGGTGGCCTGAACCTTGATCTATTTAAGAAGGCAACTATACATTCTTGTTTTGGTCTGAAGAGAGCTAGAGGCTCGAAACGTCACTCTTGATATCCGGTTAAACTGTACCTGCGTTGGGAGCTACAGTGTGTAGACTTTTTCTCTACATTGACAGAACAGCAGAGAGGATTGATATTGTAGATTTCAGTGGTTACATGTGTCTGTAAGCGATGAATGACTGTGAGCAGAAGAGGATTTGAGGATCGACTCTCATCTCTGCCTCTCATCACACATTTCCTCCTTCCACCCCCAAACACACACTTTTAGTGTCATGCACATGTTATCACGCTCTTTTGTTCTGCTGTGATGATCTTTACACAGCACAATCATCTGAGGAGCGACTGTTGCTCCTGGGTGATACATTGTGCATCACAGTGGAAAATAAGAAGTGAGTGTGACATAATCCCCCAAATACGATTTTTAAACATGAGTGAGAGTATTATTATTTGATACAGGGATTCAAATGTGGGCTACAGCATTATGCAAAGTTACTGTGAAAGCCTACTGACTGTCCATTTAGTTTTATTTCATTTCACAGTCCTGTCCATGAGTTCACTTTATCCTAACCAATCAGAAGTGACACTGGTCTACCTCTTTCTGGATGTCGACATGCAACAGCCTGTACAGCTGGAACTAATTCATCCACGCTCGTCACGATTTTTCTGGCAATTATTTTGACCCCATATTTCACGGATGGAGCTTTTTATCTCGCTGACTGTGTAGGAAGATGATAACCCCATTCTTACTCCGCCTACAATGATTGGGAAACAGCAAGCACAACACCAGACCTATTTAAGAAACTAAATAAATCAGAGTTGTAGATATTCATGAATTATGCATCATACTGGATACAAAGAACATCTCCCCCAGTCTTCCTTCTGTGCAAAAAAATGTATTTAAAAGTTGATCTGAAGCTGATATGAAGCTTCAGCCGTTAAAATGAGTCAAATCAAATAGATATGTTTCAACGTTACAGTGTTTTTAGTGCCAAAGTCCCTCTTTTTGTTACTATACTATACTACAGACAGATCTGACTAACTGGTGGTTAACTGCTGTGATAAGCCGCCTACTG
Organism: Scomber scombrus; assembly: GCF_963691925.1. Lineage (NCBI taxonomy): Eukaryota > Metazoa > Chordata > Actinopteri > Scombriformes > Scombridae > Scomber > Scomber scombrus. Next base: position 2,411,419 of record NC_084980.1, read on the forward strand.
GCCTTTCATTTCAGTCTGTTCTAATTTATTATCTCAATGTTTTGTCCTCCTCTTGCTCTCTGAACAATAGCCGCTAGTGTTTGAACAGATTATGGAAAATGTTGAGAAAGATTTGGAATGTGCAGTGGATTCAGATCTGATTCAAACGAACCAAAAGAAGAGTGTATGCTGTCTAAAAAGGACCTTCTTGCAGGTTTATTGAGCAGCTGTGGAAAGAGTTTAATAAGCCGTGTGCTAAGTGGTCCATGAAGACGTAGCTGGCCACACACACACACTCATTAACCCTGCACACGTCCATGAACTGCATGCACAATTCGAGTGTCATATCCCAGCCAGCATGTCCACGTGGGTCCCATAAGGGTTATTTGGGCTGCAAATATTGGTCCCAAGTGGGTTTGTCCGCAGTTTCCATGGTGGCACCACCTGTGTTTGCCCATATGGGCTTCAAGTGGGTTCTGACTGGGTTTTAGGTGAGACCCTTGTAGGCCCCATATGTTTGCCTATATGGGGTCTAAGTGGGATTAAAATCAACCTTAATTAGGCCCATTTAGCCAGCCCATGTGTGCTTCACATGTGGGACCCATGTTTCAGAAACCATGTGGGACCCGCAAAATGTGCCCAGTTCAAGCCCATGCCCAGTCAGTACCCACGTAGCCTGCATTTAACCCACGTGGACATGCTGGCTGGGGTAAAGTAAATAACCAACATATTAAAATGATATAAAGTGTGATGATTATTTCAATGTATGTCTAATAATGTGTGTGAAAACTCTTGGAAATGTGTGTATGTCACATTTTCAGTGACCATTGTGCTTTGTTAACCTTTGGGAGGTACCCTTACTGAATATACTGAAGAAAGAAGACAAGTACAGGTTGTACGTAAAGCACTCACACCCCTTAATACTGCAAAGAGTTGGCATGACAAACATACTGAAAATTGTGTTATTCTAAGGGCGCTTTCAAAGAGTTGCTCTCCTCTGGTCTGAATCAGTGGATACATGGTAAACTTGGTTTGGTGATGGTCTCAATCTGTTTAATTCAGGTGCTCTATTGGGTGTGCTGGTGGTCATTTAGGAATCGATTGCTCCATTAAAGATTAAAGATTTGAAGTCCTATAATAGCTTTGATGTATTTGGGCATTGTTTGACAGCTGTGATTGACAGTTGGCTCACCTGCTGCTCACCCCGGGTCTTGGACTCGCACTGAGTCGCATATCTTTTTCAATATTTCAGTAAGTTTAACGTTACTTGATTACAATACCTAGCCTGTTAGCGCAATTTAGCTAAAGCCCAAGTGTGCAGCACTCGGGTCTAGCAGGCTGTGTTTGTATGGAAGATCTTGGCTCTAAATGGAAAAGGAATGGCGCCAACCAGAATCTCTGTGCTTCAAAGTGGCTCCAATAAAACCCACAGGAGATGTCACACCTAGCTACATCCATCTGCAGATATAGTCTGTGGTCTCACTGTGGAATCATACAAAGGGGAAAAACCAACAAGAGTTTGATTCAACAAATACAGGTTTGAAAAGATTACCAGTTGTGGGGTTAACATGTAAAGTGTCCTGTGGCATCAGAAGAAAGGTCATTGGGTCATTATTTTCCTGGCAGCAATGTTCCAGTTAGATTATGTCTTGTGTGCCACATTGACCTTTTGCTCTGTTTTTGACTCTAGAGAAAAACTACTGCAGTGTCAATAATTAAATCAAAATCTGGTCAACAGAGAACCTGGCATAGATCATTTTTTCTTGTTTGTTTAGGAACTGTTATAAATGTTGTTCATTTTAGAGATAATCAATAACAGGTTAGAATCTTGAAAATGTGGGATCATGTTTGACCACCATTCACATCATCAGCAGAATTCTTACGACTATCCTTCAAAATCCAAGTACTTTGGACAATTTTTGATAGACACAAAGAAGTTATTTACAAGAAAATCGAAACTTTTACAAAGGGGATGTAATGATATAATATGTACAAACATATACACAATCTCATTCATCTACATTAAGACAGGACAATTATATTTTCTAATAAGTGAACATTCTACTGCCTTTTTTTTTATTATGATCTATAAGGTTAAACAGCCCACAGTCTCCATCCAGACAATGTTTGTATATTTTACTCACCACTTCACAACTGACTGTAAAACACTAGAAGAGAAATACCTGTGTGCTCAAGCGGACATCAGTTTGTGTGTGTGTGTGTGTGTGTGTGCGTGTGCGTGTGCGTGTGTGTGTGTGTGTGTGTGTGTGTGTGTGTGTGTGTGTGTGTGTGTGTGTGTGTGTGTGTGTAGTAGTAGTGTTGTAGTAACTGGGGTATCCAGGCACAGTTCCACTGCAGTGATCTTTAAAGACCCAGACAGCGTCACAGTGATTCAGGCTCAGCAGCCTCCTACCAGGCCACAGCAGCAATTTATAACTTTTTAGCTAAAACAAAGGACGGGGGAAAGTGTCACGTGTGTGTGTGTGTGTGTGTGTGTGTGCGAATGTGCGTGTAAATGGACAGACAAATTCTTCCCAGAATTTTCAGATGCACTCTGATTTTCTCCGCATATTTCATTCCATTCAACATTTAACTTCTTTGCACACCATCACATACTATACGCCAAAATAGATTTCATCACATACAACAGCTGTTGATGTGACATGTCATAATAAAGACACTGATGGACTGAGTACCTCTAGGACATGAGTGAGTCCTATATTGCCCTTGCTGTAAATTATAATTGTATTTAATTATTTATTTTCACATGATCCTCAATATTCCTTAATAGGTGACTAATGGATAGTTAGGCACTATATGTTGTATGTTGCTGATATGCAATCTGATCATTTTACATAGCAGAAGTCAGTCAGAGTTGAGGGTGCTGAGAGAAAGTTTATATGATGACGTCATATTACATGCTGAGCAACAGTCATGATTTTTGTATTAATTTAAATGGCCAACATCATGTTTCAGCAGTTTAGAATATTTTACTCTACATCACTACATCAACACCAAAATGCTGTATGTCAAAGCAGCACAGTGCTGTGATCGATTTTGACAGTTCACAGATGGAGTACAGGTTTATTCCTAATCAGGAGACGATTTATTGTTAACTGAGCCACAGCCAAACACACATGCATGCCCACAGCAAGCAAAAGACCTAAATGATTAACTCTGAGCAGGCCATATAGGCAATGTTTCCAGAGGCTTTCATTGAAGACCACGCTCCAAAACACACACACACACACACAAAGAGAGAGAGAGCAACTGACAACATTAATTATAATTTTGAATTGATTGGAGACCACACTCCAAAGTACAACATCCTACCTGTTACATTACCACATCTATGACATAAACAAGACATAACATAACTTACTAAACGATAGCCTATAATCAATTTATATGCCCTGTAACTGATGAGACAGGAGATTGATAGACAAGGAGCAAGCTACATAACTAATCATCCAGCAACCACATCACCCCACCAAGTTTAAAACAGTGAACACACAAGACATCTGATATTTACAGCAAAACTGTACATAAAATATATATATTGTAACCAAAACCAAAGTGAGCCTGTATAGCAGCATGAGTGACAGGGGTCTGCCGACAGGAGGTCGACTGTGTTCTGGCAGGGTAAGGTTTGGCTTTGGGGCCGTTATTAAAGAAATCAGAGATTATTTTTTGAGACATGGTGAAGTGCAGTAGTGCCATGACCCTTTACGCCTAGCTACGTGCTCTGCATTTGAGTATCAGATACCGAGAAAATATACACTGAATGTTCTAAAAAGAAGTCAAAGGGTGGATTTCAACCATTTAAAGAACAACTACATTTTATAGACTGCTTACACTAAGTGCTACTCCCAAAAATGTAAAGTTTTTTTTATTGATTGTATCATTGATTGTAGTTTTGTGTATTATTATTATTATTATTATTATTATTATTATTATTATTATTATTATTATTATTATTATTATTATTATTATTATTTTGCTTTGCAGTTACAGCTCCCACCAGCTGGGTGTGCTGCAGCCCCCTAAGCCCCCCTACTTCTAGGGACCTGGCATTGGCTACTTTCTATTGAAAATAGTCTGCAACCTAGAGGACTCTATAGGGGTCTGTAAGAGCTTGTCAGATGGTTAAATAGCTTGGGAGACCTCCTCCCCGCACACCTTTCTAATGCTGGATTAGGTGTGCGTTCGACACTCACACTTTGCACCGATTGGTCAGCTGAGTTAAGATCAGACAGTTGCCAGGGTTTAAGCTGGTCTCTCTGGCTCCCTTTTTACATTCCTGATAATAATAATCACTTATGGATCTTTTCACACCTCTGCTTTTTAGTCTGGCTGAATCCAACAACCATATCCAGACCTTTTAGAGAAGGTAGTCTTGGTCCAGTCCCAAACAAACACTGGAGCGGTTTGTTTGTGGTGGGTGGTGATCCAAATTAATCCGACCCAGCTACTAGGCCTACTGTGTAAGGTTGAGCAAAATAGCTCCCATAGTCAGCTGTGCTTTGCATGCTGGGATGTGGACTGGCGAATGTAACAGTTGCTAACAACTACCTGGAGAATGAATCAAGATCTGGACTAGTGCAATGTAGTATTATGTATTTGGCCAGAGGACCTTCTTCAGGACCTTCTTCCTGTGTTTATGGTCTCACTCCTACCCCAGCCACATCTGACCAATGAGCAGAGAGAACATTCTCACATGGCTTGTAGTGGTGCATTTTGATTCACTTGGATTTTTCTCTGTGTAAAGAGAAACCAAACAAAGGGGAAAATGTAACAGGTCTACCAACGAATCCATTGATTCACCCAAAAGCAAATAATCTATAGGTTTGAACATTTTGATCAATTGTGGCCATTCAGAACAACTCTAAACACTTTTCACTTATGATATTTGAGAACCAGTTCTGATTGACCATGAATCGACTCTAACATTGATGTTCTAAGGGCCCTTAGGAATGGACAGAGAGAAATGTTTTCAGCATGTGCTCTCAGTGAGCAATGTACACTGGAATGGATTGAGCGCCATCTCGGAACAATGCTCCCATAGTTAAAAATTGTGACAAGCAGAGATGAGATTTATGTGTCTAAATAGGTTGCTATAAGTCAACTGAAAGGAGAAGCAATTTTTAAAATCCCTATAGATTGTCCTATCAGCTGAAAATGACCCACAATGGGACAGATGCATCACTCTTGGTTAGAGCAAAACAAACAGCCATTAAAGGATAATGCCAGACAGTCCGACGTTAGGTGATGGAATCTTTTATAAAATACTCTCTGGGAGTTTTTGTTAACTTATGTCTTTATAGGCTTTACGGCTTTTCGCTTTGACCGTACCAATACACCAATTTTTTAATGGTCATTTTGAATGTGACGGATGGAATTGGGATTTGAATGTTAATACAAATTTCTTCATCTGTTAGATTAAAAAAAGATAAAGCCGAGGATAAGAAAGTGGGAGACTGTTGGGTATAAAAAGGAGTCAGCATCCTTCAAGGAGAAACATAAAGCTGCAGCTATTTTCAAACCCTCAGCCACCCAAAGGACCGAAAACAGGTTGAGTCAGAGGAAGCCTGTGGTTATCAGGGAGAGGTCGACTTCCTCCAAAAATAAGATGCAAAGCTAAGTCTGTCCCTGAACTCTCACACACCTGAGTCTGTTTTCTAAACGCTCAACCAAACACCTGAGGACCAACCAGAGACTGAAGCAGAGGGGAAAAAGGAAAATAAAAACATGTCAGAGTGTCCTCAACCGCTGTCCCATAAAGAGATAAAAATGTATCCTCAGCAGTGTAAAAAGTGTCATGAACGGGCTGACTTCTGGGACACATCAGGAGCTGAAGGCACAGCTGGTGGAGCAGGAGAAAGACACAGAGGAGAGGCTGAAGGACGTCATCCACTTTGTCTTTGAGTATGCCAGGTTGTAAACCAGGATCTTAAACGTTATTTATTAAGTTCCAAGGTAAAACAATTATGCTCTGCTGAAATCATTAGCTGCATAAATGGTGAAGTTAAGAAAATGCGTTTTAAGATTAAACAAACATTGTAATACCTACATTTATTCCCTTTCAACTTTCATGGTAAATGGTTTGTACTTATATTGCATTTTTCTAGTCTTCCAACCACTCAAAGCACTTTTAGTCTACATTTACACACCACTGGTGCAGCAGCCATCAGGACACTTCGACATGCAGACTTTAGAACCAGAGAATTGAAATGCCAATCATTCGCCCTGCTGTATCTCCTGAGCCACAGCTGCCCCAACCTATGGCATACACAACATACAAATGTGTTTCCAAAGGGGTTGTTAATTGAATTCGTCTTAAAAAGCCTTTCTTAATGTTGTCCAGCTATGGTTTTTTCCTCTTCAGATGAAAGTCCCACCACAGCCAAGCATGAATTAACTGAACCTGACCTGCTATAAGGACACATGTGAGGAGATCCAGTAATATTTGGTCAGCTAATAACATAAGATATATAGGATATGCTTTTTACAAAATCTTCTAAATCTTGCCACATGTTGAAAATATACTAATAGACGCCACTCGATTTTCTACACCCAATTTGGCTGACAGTTTACTAATGTTAATAACTACCATCTCATTTAATTTAATTAAAGCAGGATCCAGGCGTCACTGAGCAGCTTCCATAGGTATGTATGATACATCACCTCTGACACTGTATCCACTTCTCTATCTACAGCCATAAGCAGCCCTTTTCCGAAACATGGTGGCTGAAGAACCACAGTTCCTTAAAACCCTTGGAGACATGTGAATGTGTCATAATGCATCTCAACAGATGTGCCTAGAATGTAGCTCTGTCTCATCACCCCCACGTTGCGTGAGGTAGGCATCATGGGCCAGCTCCTCAAGTCCTCAGTGCCTTCTCGGAAGTGTGATGTGGTGTTGGCAAACATCTGCTCCATGTTGCCACCCTGAGAGAAGTTGGGGCTATGTGGAGGTATGGGCGACTAACCTAGAAGGCCTTTGTAGACACAGATGAGGATGTTGCCTGTCTCATAGGATGGCTGACCCAGATCATCTTACCTCTAGCCTGCAGGCCAGCTTTTCAGCACACACCACCCTCGACCACCCATCCACCAAGAACACACATTACACTGCCTCCTCCCTCTATCTGACCTATTGTTCCCTTCCCAGACTCATCCATGACTTCAACATACTCTACACCGCCTTGGTTGATCTGAACAACTGGTATTGGACATTTTAGGTTATTGTTTTTGTTACTATTGCTATTACTGTTACTGTATTACTGTAAAAGTCTATACATTTAACATATAACTCATTAATGATGCTATGAACACTTGTTATAATGTAATATTTTAGATGATTTAGATGTATAGTATGCATTTCATTCAATGTAGATTTAATGGGTTTATTTTCTCCATACTATCAGTAGAGTTGGTAATATATACTTTGATATATAACATATTTTTATCATATATATATATATATTGATTAGGACAATATCTTTCCTTCAGAATTAGTTTCTTTTTTCTTGCAGATTTCAACTTTTAGCTGCACTGTTTATTGTTTTGAGCCTGTTTGAGAGACGCTGCTACAAAACATGTCCAAGACTCTTCAATCTTATCAGCCAATTACAAACCAGTATTTTATATGACAGGGATGCTATCATAAATAATCCAACAATATGGTCCAGTTCAAAAGAAAAGATATTAGTAAGCACATTGACATGATGACATTTATTCAGTGGCTGAGTGCACTCAGACATGGCTGCTGTGGCCTTTTGATAAGGAGTATCGTGGTCTGTGTTAATGCCCAAATTGATTCATTACAAACTGAATCACTAAATCCAGGCATCAGTCAGGACAGCTTGGGGGGAGTTCATGTCCAGGTAGATGCTATATTATGTCCAACTTCTTTAAAAGGACAGCCTGGTGCAGGCTGGGAGAATAGCTGGTAGTCTGGCCAGCTGATTGACCCGAGTGACCCGAGTGTCAGGCCAGTGTTTAAATTCAAAGTGAAACAGAACAGGGCAGCTGCAGTCAGCCCCGCTCCCTGCTTTTGATCCAATAGTATGATCTCAGCCTTCCATCACACATACGTACACATTAACACAACGTTCAGCGTGGAGACAAAAAATCATCAGCATCAGCAGGAAAGTGCGGCTAAATTCTGTAAAATCACACATGGTTGATTGATATGTTCACAAGCAACGGAGACTTACTATTACAAAATAATCTAATAAGGCCATCCTCATCATGTTATAACATCACAGCTAATCTCAAGGGTTGAGTCTTTGCTTTGAAAAACTAAAAAATGGCATCAACATGTTATCCTGCTGGGAAAGCAGGAAATGTGAATAGAATTTTCTGTCAGGTGGAAGTATGCATTAACTAGCAGCTACATATCAGCTACATGCTTTTTTATGGTTTTCTGTTATTTATATGCTGTTATGATGTTGGATATATATATCGGTTAAACATTGTCAAAGTTCCACAAATTGAGTTTAGCTGAGGTTGAAATGCTCTGAACACTGTTTTTTTTTTCTACTTTACCCGAGTTGATGTTGTCATGCATGCCTATTGTGTAGTCTTGGTTGCTAAGGTTGTTGCTAAGGTTCTTTCATGTGTTGTTTGCATTGTCCACTCTCATATTTTCGATCAGACGTCGACTCGAACATGTAGGGATGTATCGGAGAAGTTGACATTTCAAGTAAAGAATGAGAGAAAGTAGTGAAATCCTACTATAAAGTTTGTTTCATTGTTTGTTAATGTCGTCTCCTGAGTGGCAGGGAGTCAGCTGTGATGCAGTTTTCTGAAAACTAACCAATCAGAACAGAGTGGGTTCATTGGGAGGACAGCCTTAAAGAGACAGGAGCTAAAACGGCCTGTTTCAGACAGAGGCTGAACTGAGGGGCTGCATAAAGGGTCAGTAAGAGATAATTAGGAGCATTTTGAACTTTAAATCATGCAAATATATTCCAGTTTAAATATAGACCTGCATAATATGTCCACTTTAATCCAAACTCCAAGTGAACAAACTTGTTAAAACCAAAACACAACACAAACGTGGCCTACATAAATATGAACACAGAGAGTGTAACAGAGATTGCATGGATTAAAAACAAGGAGCAATGAAAGCTCGCTGAATATCAACTCAGTTAAAAGTGATTTCATTTGACAGTGACTGCGTTCAAAGACAATTCAGTCATGGTCATAAAGCTTGATATGACCCAGCGTAGCCTTCAACCACACAGTTTGGTTGGACATTAGAGGAGCTCTGGACTTTGTGTGGTATGATATCAGGGGCAGGTGTCTAATTGGGTACAAAATTGGCATCCCCATTTGGTTTTCAGTGCCATTGCATTCAACAGAAGCTAGACTGGTCTTCATTGGCATCAGCTTAAAACGTCGGGGAATGAAAGGAAGTCAGTTAAGTGTTCCATTGTGTGTGTTTGTGTGTGTGTGTGTGTGTGTGTGTGTGTGTGTGTGACATTTTCACATAACTGCTCTCTATTAGTGATTACTGAAAGCTTCCGCATCTGTTGTACTGAACACCGAGCATTGGTTATTTTGATTTATTTTTCCCACGGACAGCCACAATAAGAACAAGACATTTTTAGCACTCCTGCTAACATGAAATTATTCATCACTGCAACTCTGGTGATTTAATTGATTTTATCCCTGAAAGCACAAGCCATGTTAGGAAACCGGCCCATTTCCATTTCGCTGATGATCTACATGATTTTGTTTTTAAAAAAGTTGCCCGTGAGACTAATGCAGTGCAAGATGTTTACGAAAAAATATCCAAGCAAATATTTATTAAGCAATACAGTCACCATGGTTAAACATGAAGCATAGAAATATGATGAAATGGGAACAAACAACTTTATATAACAGCAACCCGGCAACTATATTGCAAGAGCGAATACACGCTGCACAATCAGAGGATGTGTGCAACAAAGAAACAGAGAAACGGAGAGGAAGACAGCATGGAGGGTAGTGGAGTAAGTACAGTGCAGGGCAGAGAGTGTTGAAACAAAGAAAACAACTACCGTATATAAATATGAGTATGTATGTGTATTTGCTTTAAATGTACTCAGTGCTATATTTTCAGCTTTTGGCTTGTGAGAAAAAGAATATAAGAAAAATATGCATCCACACTCACAGTTAAAGTGGTTAGATGTAGGGATGAATTGCATTGTCAACGCACTCAAACTTTCAAAAGTATTGGAGTGAGACCTCATGAACCTGTCCAGTGGACATACAGGGGACTGATGTATTCATGCAGACTCAGGTATGTTCAGTATTGTTGACATGACTGAATGTCTCCCACATAAAAGGATGTGGTTGTTACATGTTAATAATTCACACTTTACAGCTTGCAAACAACACCCCAATATGGTAAATGGTAAATGGACTGTACTTATATAGCACTTTTCTAGTCTTTTTAGACCACTCAAAGCGCTTTTACACTATATGTCACATTCACCCATTCACACACATTCATACACTGATGACAGGAGCTACCACACAGGGTACCAACCTGCTCATCAGGAGGAAACTAACCATTCATACACTGTTGGTGCAGCCATCAGGAGCGGTTTGGGGTTAAGTATCTTGCCCAAGGACATATCGACATGTGGACTGTGGACAGCTTTTTTCAAATCCAGGTCCTAATCTATCTGAGAATGTATGGATATAAACTACTTATGAATGCTACAAGGTGTTACCTGAGTTACAACTTGCTTGTGTTCATGAAGATTGCATTTGTCTTCATTTCATTGATGATATAATTATATGGATTATGTTTTCAAAATCCCCCTTATCAGAAGATGGTCAAGATAAAGAAGGATAGAAAGAGCATGCAGAGGGAAGGACAGGAGAGGGGTGGGGGGTTGGGTAGAAACAGTGGGGGGGGGGAGTTGGGGGAAGGTGGCAGAGGAGTGGAAACAGGTGCAAATCCCAGAAAACCCAGAAGTCATCAATCTTCCACTGAGGTGGAACACGGCGAGCTGCCCCAGTTGGAGCCACACAGAAACTCTCCATGCTGCCAATATATTACTCTCATTCATTTCCATCTATCACCAGCACTTCCTGCATGACTGCAAGAGCAATTTGACCGGAAATAAAGATATATTTTTTTATTTTATTTTCGTATTCATGGTTTGCTTTTTTTTCACATAAACTGCATTGCAAAGATGATTTGAAATTGATTTGTTGGTCCTTCAACCTATGCAGAAAACCTAGAGAGCCTAAAGTCTAGAGCCTAGAAGCTTCATCACATTTAAAGGACAAAAGTACCTCATCTACATCCAACGATTCTGAACCTTTAGTATGACGTTCAGTCACGATTTTAACGCAAACTGCTTTCTTTAATTGGATAGAGGAAGTCTCCAGAACTTGGAAATGATCACTCTTCTGTTTGTGAGGTAACATGAGATTATAACTACAATCTGTCTTTGTCTCACACACCAAAACCCACCTGGTAAACTGTGCTTCTGTAGTGTTTTATGATTCCAGTTACTAAAACTAGAGTCAAAACAAAAAAATGAAGAAGCAGTGTTCAGTTATGCTGATATGTTCCACAGGTCCACTCCAACTCTTGGTTTAAATCACAGCTGAATACTATTCTGTTTACAACTGTTTTTTAATAAACCAAAGGGTTTAGGATTAATATCTCACACTGCACTGTAACCTGTTTTTATCTGTCTCATTCTATTTTAGCTTCATTTAATTTCCAACTTAACACTTTGAATTGTGTTTAAATGTATTTTTATTTTGCCATTTGTTGCTTCTATACCCTGTCTTGATGTATTTTATGTTTTATGTAAAGTGTGTTGAATTGTGTTGTTGCTAAAATGTATACAAATAAATGTGCCTTGCCTTTGCCTGCTGTCATATGGGCCTCATAAAGGCTAATTTTGGGCTACAAATTTGGGTCCCAAGTGGGTTTGTCCGCAAGTTCCATGGTGGTCCCACCTGTGTTTGCCCATATGGGCTTCAATTGGGTTCTGACTGGGTTTCAGGTGGGGCCCAACTGGGTGAGAACCATGTAGGCCCCATATGTTTGCCCATTTGGGGTCTAAGTGGGATCAGAATGGACCTTAAATGGGGCCCATTTAGCCAGAGGCCCATGTTTCTGAAACAATATGGGGCCCATACAATTTGTCATATTTATGCCCATGCTGGCTTAGCCCACTTACATCCCTTATGGGGCTCATACAGGGACCTACCTTGGCATGCTGGCTGGGATAAAAAAAAACACATGAATTAAATCCTTAATCACAAGGAACATTAGTGTCAAAATGTCCAATTTCACTGTAATTCCACTGCCTTCATATTGAAATGCATTTATTGTGGAGCCCATAAAATTGTGAAAGGAAGGCACTGTCAGCTGGTCAGTCCATCACTTTAGTTCAATATCTACTAAACTATATAATGGACTGTCATAGAATTTGGCACAGACAGTCATGTTCCCCTCAGGTTGAACATCTTTTGTGATAATCTGACTTTTCATTTAGTGCCATCAGGTCAAAATTTAAATTTTTTCAAATACCTGCAGACATACCTGCAGGACATTCCCATTAGCACAGCTACTGTGAGGGATAAAAGCTACTTTGTGTGTAGTGCTAATTAGCAAATATCAGCTAAAATGCTAAACTAAGATAGTGAACATGGTTATCAGTCCACCTGCTCTGCAGCCTCACAGAGGTGCCAGCATGAATATAGAGTTTGCCACCCTTTTCTGCATCTTGTGTACAGTACTGTCAAAATGTGACAAATGCTTGCTATCTCTCTACAGTCCAGGTACAACTGTATCGATCTGAGAGGGTTCCATTATTTTAACCTGCTACTGTAGACTTTGTTGCAACTTAAACAGAGTGTGTGTTTGAATGTGTCTCTGGGCTTTTGTCGGGGTCATCTGCCTTTTCTGTTCATTTTATACGAGGCAATCTATAATGATCATATAGTGGGTCAAATTATGCTTCGTTATACAGTATATCTCCATCAGTTTAAATAGTTAGTGATGTGATTTAGGGGTTTGAGATGTGGTAAGGACATCATTATACCAAAGGTTCACTTATTACTCCCGAGAATTAATTAAAAATAAAAATTAAAAAAATAAAAAATGTTTGAATGTTTGGAGCCCTTGACTCAGAGAAAAATATCATTTTCTCAGATGATATTGGGTGTTCAGCCTCTATAAATAAACACAGGTAACGCTGACGAATGACCCAACATCTGCATTAATAGCAATCAGCTGTCATGTCTTACCAACTAACAAGAGACATCACGAATGATATTCAAACAACAGATGCATCATTTTGATATGACAGTGTGGCATTAAACAGATGCAGAGATGAAAGATGTTCAGGGGAACCACTATATTGCAATAAACAACAGTAATACAGAGGCATGCATTCAACCTTAAACTAATAGGACACCAGGTGGAATGAGGAAGTGAATGTCGAGGAGTTTATTGTGAATGGATTCTCCCTGACCTACGAGGAAAATCCTTGGATTTCTAGGATTGTAACTATTTTTTTATATTGTTTTGGACAAAGGTGTCTACAGAAGGAATACATGCTTTCTAAATGTAAATGTAAAAAGTTAGGCAACGCTTAAGAATCGAAAATAAAGACAGTAAAACTGGAAAAGAGGTGTCTGAGCCTGCTGAAGGAAATGTGAGGGGCATTTGTTTTAATCTAAGTTTTGGTCAGTCTACTGTATATCAGGCATGTCCAAACTATTCCATAAGGGGCAGTGTGTCTGCAGGTTTTTGTTACAACCAATCAAAAGCACACGTGATTCAACCAATCAGCTGTGTGAAGAGATCAGTTGATTAAATGAGTGAAGCCTGGTGTGCTCCTGCTTGGTTGGAATGAAAACCTGCAGCCACATGAACCTTTATAGAATAGTTTGGACACCTCTGATCTACATACAGTATATGAAATAATTATTCACATGGATAAGATCAACTTTTTGCTCATGGTCACTGTAAGTTATATGTGCAGTGGTGTAAAAATGTTGTGCAATATAAAAGGCATTTAGTCTGTAAAGGAAAGAAGAAATCAAACTCACCCGAAGGATGGTGAACTTCGTTGCGACCTACCGAGAGTAAACAAATAAAAATAAAAGTCAGTATAAGGACATTGAAAAGTAACAAAAGACTATTTATTTTACTAGAGTGCAGCTTCATTTTATTATTTGAAATTAAAAAAAGAAATTCTGAGGCTGAATTCAAATGTCTGTAGACTTTCCACAGGGAGTCTGAAGCATGACCCATAATACACAGCATTATGAAAGTGATGATGTTCTGTTATCTTTCCAATATTTAAGAGAATAAAATATCATCATAACAGTCATATGTATCATATTATATATCATATCATATATGTGAGGTTTAATGAGGCTACAGCAATATTAAGAGAGAATCAGAATAAATATTTATATTGATACAGTTTTCAACATACTGATCATAGTGATCACTTGGAAAGTTTTTATCCTGCCTCAATCATCCAATAAGAGAACTGCAAAGAGCAATCTGACTACTGATCATAGTATATGAGAATTTGAAAGGTTAAACAAATATTACAATAGATACATCGTAGAATTAAGGATAATTTCTGGAGAAAGTTTTTTATCCTTTATTTCCTGTGTGTTTATTGTTTATTGAAATGAAAGCATGTGAGAAGTTTAGAGGGAAAAATCAGTATTTGGTGGAGCTGTTAACAACTCATAGACATCTGAAATGTGAGCCTGACTACACACTGCTTTTTGGTTTCATCTTTAACAATGTGTTGTATTTTAAAAGCTTGTTATATTATCCATTGTGTCAAATCTGCATCTGAAAAGTAACTAAAGCTGTCAAATAAATGTAGTGGAGTAGAAAGTACAATATTTCCCTCTGAGATGAAGAAAGAAATACTACAGTAAAGTACAAGTACCTCAAAATTGTACTTAAGTAATTGAATAAAGTGCTTAGTTACATTTTACCACTAGTGCTAAGACGCTTCCAGGCTGTGTTCTTTGAGAGGGGGGTTGAGCTAATATATAAGCCATCTCTCTATGCCAGGCTTAGTTTTTTCCCTGGAGGTGCCACAGTTGAAGCTCCAGTCAACCAGCAGAGCTTTAGGAAATAACCAGTGAGGATTTGAGTGTTTCCTCTGACGGGGGGGCAGCTGAGCGCTCAGAGGATGATGCCGCTGCCTACATTGAATCACACACTGTTAGGTTGCACTCTTGTTATTATTATTAGGGATGCTCAACTGTCTTAATCTAACAGCATTAATCCCATTATGAATAACTAACTCTGTGTTCATCTGTTGCTGTGGGCAAACACTGCTGAATTAGCAGCTGCATCACTGACTGCTGCTGTTCACATCTGGCTGATGCAGTGAAGCATGAAGACATGAGTCTTTACATTAAGATGTGCTGTGGAGGGTAAACTGTAATGAATGACGTACTGCTTTTTATTGCTATGTACATTATGGGTTAGCAGCCTCCAGCCTCTCTATTACTATTTCTCACTACTTTAATTATGTTCATACCAATACTTATACAATTGCATTAATTTAAAATCTGATACAATATATATATATATATATATATATATATACAGTATAACATGATAGACACTTTATAGTTCCAGTCACATTTCATGTTTGGCTGTCTTCAAATGCAGTTTTCATCTGAACACACAAATCTGCTGTTTCTGGTCATTGCACCATGAGCTCCTCACCAGGATCCACACGACCCTTCTGAACCGAGCAGCAGTACAAGCAATAACAGCAGCGGCGACTTTTTTGAAGCCCGTGCCGAAAAAAAAAAAAAAAAAAACCAGGGCTCCTCTCGTTTCTTCTTCACCCTTTAATGTGATTTATTCATTGCGGGCTTCTACATATGCATCAATAAGCAAGAGCTTCAATCGTTACTTCTTGCTGCTTGCTGTGTGTCCGGTGCAGATGGTGACTGGACTGTGTGGGCTGTGGTTGATGCTTGGTTTGATGGTGGTTGTTGTTGTTGTTGTTGTTTTTCTTTTTTCTTTTTTTTTCTTTTTTTTACAGTTGCACAGAATTTGAAATGGGCGACTTTTTAAAAGAAGATGACAACAAGTGGTTAAATAAACTGACATTAAACCTGCAGTGGACAGAATAACACTAACAGTTGCAGAAATGCATCATTTTTTAGTTAGATTGAAACCAACAGCATTAAAATGTACTTTACAGTATAAAGAGGCAGCGACTCATGTTAATATGCATAAGTAGGCTATATTTAGCTTTAATCTCACATTACTTGCCTGGTAGTGGACACTGCTGTCAACATTATTTTCATCTGGGTCTGGGTTTTTTATGGTTTGACTAGACCCCTCAGTTCCAGTTAGGGTGCGAACTACAGGGGATCCAAGGGGAACTTTACTTTGTCTCTAAAATATTGACAATATGCTACCCTTGCCATCCATTTCTATATCATCATCATCATGGATCATGCATTAAATCGGGCTATTGCTGATGTATCATTCATGCGTGAATCAGTCTGTGCCTTACTCTGCATTTCCCCAAGCTGCCATTACTCATTTCTCTGTTTTATAATCAGCTTTCAGATATGTCAGATGTCAAATTTCAGATGTCAAAAAGAAAAAAAGGAAGATTATTAAGATTGGAAATTTACCCAAAATGTACCGCTCAATAAAAAAAAAAAAAAGTGAGCTCCCCTGAAAGTCACAGCATAGTTCTCACCCTGGTTCTAGTGAAGGAGCATCTAGTTGCTACATCATATAATTATATTTAAGACAACAGCTGATGTGGCTTGTTGGCTCTTTCCTGTTTCAACATGACAATGTCTCAGTGCATGAAGTCAGTCTCTTCAGTTTTTTCTGGGAACACAGCCAGGCCTTATCACAGTCACACACCTACAGCACATTTAGAACTTCTCATTTGTTTAAGGTTTATTCTTGACCGTGGAAACATTGGCAGATTTTAATGCCAACACAAATGAAAAGTCCAAGGAGTGCAAGGATTCCAATTCAGTTCCACTTTATTTATAAAGCGCCAAATCACAACAAAAGTTTCCTCAAGGCACTTTTCACATAGAACAGGTCTCGACTGCACTCTTTAATTAAAGCGTGATGAAGGTATTAAGCTCCCATGTGTCAACCCGACCACCAGACAAGAACGTTATCCCCTGATTGTGTTCTGTGACAATGTTTATTTACATCCAAACATAATGTTTTCTAAAATAATGTCTTTCTACGATGTCTGCACATTGGAAACCGGCTAAAAAAAAAACTGTTGTTAAGGTATGGAAAGATCGTGGTTACAGATATAAAAAGAAGGCAGACATTACATCCAGGTCTTTAAAAGGAGGCAAATTCTGGTCTTCCTGCATAAAAGACAGATGAGTTACTTGGCCATCCATCATCTTGACCTCCACACCCTTAATTTAAAGGGCACGCATCTTCCTCTGCGTTGGCACTAAATGTCGGCGTTGAACATAAATCACGTGGTGCGAAATAATTGTACAGTATGGATGTAATTCCAAAGATACTGGGCTGCATGCCAACAGATCCATCTTTAAGACAACTGAGCGAACTCCATCTACTGAGGAAGGCTGTGTGAGTCAACTCGAAGGTCTGGAACCAGCTAGTTAGTAGAAGTTGGAATAGTTTGGTCAAACTAGTTATTTCCATGTTTTAATCATCAATGTTGTGATGTGCAGCCAGTTGTCAAAATCTGCTGCAAAGCCTTCACATTATAAATACCAAATGATGAGAATGCATTTGGTATTTATAATGTCTCTTTTAGACCAAATCCATCTTTTAAAACCAACTTTTACACTACAAGCAGAATCTCATAGCAATCTTGTGTAGAGTTAAACCAATATTCTACCCAAATGTTATCCATCAGAGATCAGATCAGGGTCACTTTTCATATTCCTTCACATAAATTAAAGGTGTATCCGTCTATCTAACGGAAAATGAGTTATGAGTCATGTCATGTTTATTCAGCACATGCAGACATTCCAGACAAGACGCCTACCTTCAGAGTGTAACCGTCAACCCTGTTTGTCACAGGTGGACGTGTAGTTACAGTGTAATCAGGCTGGGGCATATACAGATGTCTTCTATTGTGTTGTGATGTGTTCTACAGGGTTTCAACTCTTTCTGAAATTGTTACACAAGTAGTTACTGGAAGCGAATGTGAAGTGAACGATGTTGTGTTGTTCTTCCCCCAAAATGTAACAACACCAATGCTCTATTCCTGTCTGTATTGCTGTCAAGAAACCTGGTTTTCAAGGTTGCATCTGTCTCCATTCACCTGTTCCCATCTTCTAACTCTATCTTACCACATTATATATAATACCATTGCAAAAAAATATAGCACAAGTGTGACTAACATACAGGTAAAAGTACAGTATACCATTACAATTAATATGTTATTAATATAATCAATCAAATCAATCAATCACATATTTGTTCAGTCTGTAATATGATAGAAAATAGATAGAAAAACTGTCCCAAGATGTCCCATTTATAATCACATAATAAATATATACAATCTATCAGAATCTGAACAAACACCCAATCAATCAATCAATCAATCAATCTATCTATCTATCTATCTATCTATCTATCTATCTATCTATCTATCTATCTATCTATCTATCTATCTATCTATCTATCTATCTATCTATCTATCTATCTATCTATCTATCTATCTATCTATCTATCTATTTATCATCTATCTATCTATCTATCTATCTATCTATCTATCTATCTATCTATCTATCTATCTATCTATCTATCTATCTATCTATCTATCTATTTATCATCTATCTATTTATCATCTATCTATCTATCTATCTATCTATCTATCTATCTATCTATCTATCTATCTATCAATCTATCTATCTATCTATCTATCAATCTATCAATCTATCAATCAATCAGTCAATCATTCTATCTATCTATCTATCTATCTATCTATCTATCTATCTATCTATCTATCTATCTATCTATCTATCAATCAATCAATCAATCAATCAATCAATCAATCAATCAATCTATCTATCTATCTATCTATCTATCTATCTATCTATCAATCAATCAGTCAATCATTCTATCTATCTATCTATCTATCTATCTATCAATCAATCAATCAATCAATCAATCAATCAATCAATCAATCTATCTATCTATCTATCTATCTATCTATCTATCTATCTATCTATCTATCAATCAATCAGTCAATCATTCTATCTATCTATCTATCTATCTATCTATCTATCTATCTATCTATCTATCTATCTATCTATCAATCTATCTATCTATCAATCAATCAATCAATATCCAGGGTATCCGGGTACCAAAACAAATTAAAAGATATGTTCCATAAAATCATGTCATTAAAATAATGTATTGATTTAAGGGCAGAGTATGACATTCCAATTCACAGATCTACAAAGTTTGGAAGGTTGTTCATTCACTTATTATAAAAAATAATAAATAGAGTTTTGGATTATGTGAGGTCAAGGATATAATAATGTCCCCTATTACAATTGAATGTAACATTTGTGAATGTTTTTTGGTACTCTATCTAAAGGACATTCATCTGTCCTGACTCTATTAAAGGTTTGGGAAAATATGTAAGGATGGGTTAGATGAAAATACCTTTATGAAAGAATGCATTTCTCATGTACAATTAACAAAATCAATCAGTTAATCCATAAATGTCATCTCACTTCTATAAAGATGCATAACATTCTAACGATAATTCACCAAACTGTCTTAGATGTAAAACTAAAGAAAGAACATTTATGCTGTTTTGGTCATACCATCTGTTCAATTCACTCCTTCCTCATTAGATTGGATTTGATTGGAACTCTTGTTTCTATTTATTAAAAAATATACCTGATTTTTAATTAGATCTTAAAAGTGTTGAGTATTAATTACTATAAAACATTTTACTAAGAAATGCACACATCTATTTTGGAAACATGAATCTCCTCCAACTTTTAAACTGTTCCTGGATCAAATATCAGAATGTTTACCATTGGAAAGATTTTCTCTATTAAAATATTACTATGGATACATTTTTCAAGACCTCTGGTTTGTGTTATTTTCTTACTTAGAAGACTTTTCTAGAGGTGATCAATAATGGACTTGGACCATTTCTGGCCCTAAGCCTGTATGGACATAAACACACCATCAATCATGGACATGTTATATTAGTGTTAGTTACAGTGCTGTTTTTGTTTTTGCTTTATTAAAGGTATATTTCTACACTAATGTCCTTTTCTTAGGATATACTTGCAAATGGTCTTTCTTTACATTTATAGTATGGTGGTTATTGATATGCTGTAAATATAATATAAGCATACCTACCTAAGATGTTTACTAAACTTAGGTTGGAATTGTTAAAAGTGTAATGCTCTGATAGACAAAAGTAACCAAGAATACATCATATACATACATGATATCATTTCATTATATTTAAGCTTGAATACAACTTGAGTGGTTTCAATTTAACAAATCTAAAAGGTATATACAACAGGTATATAGGTAATATAGGTATATAAATGGTATATAAGTAATTATAAAGTATATTATATATTCTATTATAGTATAAAAGGTATATAAAATGCGATTTCAGAAAATATACTTGTTTATATTATATGTATACTAGTTTACTTTTGTTGTCAAAGTTTCAAAAAAAATCATTAAATAGAGAACTGAAGCAAATCATCATATATAGGAAGCTACAACCAGAGAATGTTAGCCATTTGAACTCGATGAACCATTAATGTCAAATTCTCTGTTGATTGTCTAATAATATCAGCTCTATTTAAACAAGCCCTATTTTAACCCTGCTGGCACGAACATATCCAAAAACATTCTCAGTTGTCTGACTTTGTTCTCTTAGTGGAGTTTTTGTTGCTTCATTGCACATTTACTCAAATGACTTACAGTGTGCTTGAAGCTGTTCAAGTGTCTCATGACACAGTTGCTAACTGAACATTTATCACTCGCACTTACAGCACAGTGGCATGTTAGAAAATATATTATAGCATTTGTGACACTGTCCTTATGATCTTGACATCAACTCCAGTAATATCTCATTACATGACGGAAGTCTTTTAAAAAGGAAAATGTCTGACTTCACAGAGTGGTTATTAACATATTTGGGACTAGTTGTAAGAGATTCAGAAGGACTTTCAGAGGAATATTCACTATTATTCAATAATGATAGGCTTTTAAGCTCCCATTGTATTTGCTTTAGCTTATTTCATCATTTTTCTGTGTGGCTGCTTGCTGGAAATGGGGTTGATGAGAGCTGAGAGAGTCAATCAAAACAGTCAAGATGCTGCAAAACCAAAACAATGAGCTGAAAGACCCTAAAACAGTCACAGCACTGAGGTGAACTGCAGTACTGTGATCATTTTCTGTCCCTTTCCATTTTATCAATTTTTAATATAAACATTTTGATTGGTGCATCTTTAAGTTGGGACATAAAAGTTGCGAACAATGCTCAGCGTAGCATTTATTAGTCTATAAATGAAATGTGTGTAGAGTGACCTACCTAAGTGTAGAGTAGTCTTCCTTATTTGTTGTCTGACATTTGAAGAAAACGTATAGCCTACTGAATGCTACATTTAGTGTATTTCAGCTCATTGTTTTGGTTTTGTAGCATCTTAACTATTTTAATTCACTCTCACAGCTCTCATCAACATATTTTCCAGCAGGCAGCCACCTTACACTACCCGCCCAACACCAAACTACAGACTGATAGTTAGAGACATTGTGGTGCCAGACCAAATTAGAGGTAAAAGCAGAATAATAAAGCTTGTGAAATGGACATTAACAAATCAAATCAAATCTTCTGGATGGGTAAATGACATTTTTTTTGCTGCACACTGTCTGTCTTTTCAAGTATGATTCGTTCATTTTCAATAAGATTCCAACCAGCCCCCAAATCCATTTATTGTGTTCCTTTCTAGGGTTGCAACTAACAATTATTTTCAGTGTCGATTAGTCTGTTGATTTTATGTCAATTATTTGGTCTATAAAATGTCAAAAATGGTGAAAAATGTCAATTGCTGTTTTCCAGAGCCTAATCTACTGTACATCTTACATCTTCAAATGTCTTGTTTTGTCCCAACCAACAGTCCACAATCCACAAGCAAAACTAACCAGAAAATAGTCTGCAGCTCCAAGTCTTTCTTCTAAGAATAAATCCACACTTCTTCAACTCACTCCATATTCTGCTCCACATGCTACTGCATAAATCCATAAATACAGCCTCACATTCTACATGTGTCACAATTATCTGGCCAGGTTAGCCATTGTTCACGTGCATGCATGTAATGATTATAGTAGTTATGATCAATCAAATGTCTCTATGGAATTCATTCAGATATTATCAGGAGAACACTTTATTACATACGTAAGGGATTATGATATGACATCTTTGGGAAATGTCTTTGTTCATAAACAATGTATGAGCTTAAAGATGCATTCCGCAATTTTGTGGATAATGATCCTCCATTGTCCACCGTCATTAGAAGCTGACCACGGCTCACAGTTGACTTTTAAAAGATCAACACGAGCTAAGAGGCTAAATTGGAGTTTTGTATGGTCCTATGACAAAATAAGAGCATGTTTCTTTATTGCAAGAACAGGTGATTTTCACCTTTGTCTGTTCACCAACTAATCTGCTTCACTGAATTCTAACTTCTCCTGCCTCACTAAACCTATTACCAAGCCCTTACAGCCAAGCTACGTGAAGGCTGAACTTCCTGAGAACAGAGTGCTTTCACACAATCACAAACTGATCAGCGAGCTTAAAACACAAGCATGTTCATCCACAGAAAGTGAACAGGCTTTCCTGTTTAGGAATGCGCAACATGTCCCGATTGCAGCGCCTCTACTGTAGCTGTCACTTCTTTAATTGATTTAAGAGAACCCTGAAGCTCAACCAACCCCCTCCGGCTTAGTGTCCCACCTCTAACCTGGATACTTGGCAACACATGCTGTAAACCATCATTAAGAAAGGGAAGAGTACCAAAGGGACTTGCTTTTTTGATAAACGTGGAGTGTAGAGTCAGTGCCCTTTGGTACATTTACTCATTATCATGCTTGGTTAGGAGTGAAAAGAAGAGCAGTTACCTCACAACAAGCCTCTCAGTGTCCCTCCGTGCTGCTGCTGAGTAGATTAAGTCCAAATATTTCATCTAACTCTGTCTGTGGCGAGTCCGCTCTCTCCGTTAGTTCACCCTGTTGAACTAAAAGCACGCTCTATCTGCCCCTCGCCCTCTCTTCTCCTCCTCTCTTCTCTGCGTATCCTCTGAGCTCTCTCTCTTTCCCTCTAAGTCCCTCCCTCTCTCTGCCTCTTTCTCTATCATGCATCCCTTGACCCCCCTCCCTCCCATCCTCTCTCTTTTTTCTCTCTCTCTCTCCCCTCTGCCTCTCTCTCTCTCTCTCTCTCTCTCTTTCTCTCCCCCTTGAAATACTTTCATCCAATCCCTCCCTGCCGTTTACTCTCTAGGTTTCTCTATCCATTTCCAATTTGCTTTATTGGCAGGCCTGTAATTAAGAAAACTGTTGCCATAAGAAATTGTATAAGGTTTACAATGTGAGCAATTCAGAATTTTTAAAATAATACTTTATCATCATACTGTTTTACATTCTCTTTCAAGGAGCAAGCTTAGAAGATCAATATCTATCTCATTTCTATACATTAATGCTGAATTCACAACATGTCCACACAATGGGAAGTTCTGAAAATGACTCGGGGGTGTTCATATATTAACTGAGTTAGCTGCCTCATTGCTAGCTTAGACAGATAAATATGCTAAATTAGCTGTTTGTGTAGCGGTTAGTTATGGGGCTTTTCCATTATACAGTTCTAGCACTACTCGGCTACTATTAGGGATAGTCCCTGGTACCTGGTACTTTATTTGGTATCTGCTCTGGCGAGGTTCCAATTGAGCCGAGCCGATACTAAAATGTGACGTCAACAGACTGCCGGCCAATGATTGGACAGAGAGTGTCGTCACTGAAAGAGTCATGACCGCGACGTCCGACACAAGAATCAATCCGCCATTTTTAAATACCGGCAACAATAGTTACAGCGAGTTTCACGCGAGTTAACATGACTCCTACGCGCAAAGACTACACAGTGGTCCTTCGACGAGGTGCAGATGTTCCTGTGTGTGGTGGCTGCCGAGAGGATCCAATTAGAGCAGACGATCCCGCCCATGTTGAGTAGGTACTATGAAGTAATGGAAAACAACGTACCTGGTACCAAACCGAGTACAGTCGGGTCGAGTCGAGCTGAGTGGTGCTAGAACTGTATAATGGAAAGATAAGTGAAATCAGACACAGAAAACAAGGGTACAGTGTAATGTTAATAGTAGATTGGATATTGGAGATGTAACTGCTGGCAGCCATGTTGTCCCCAGCTTGTGGTAACCAAATAATCACAGACTACATAAGTGGAACAAATAATTTCTAAACACACCACTAACTGTTCTTTTACAATGTATGTTTTACTGTGTAACAGTATTCGAGTGTAAGTCAGAAACACAACTCAGTATTGTCAACTAATGTTAGCTAATGCTAGCTACCAAAGACAGTACTGTTAATTCAGTGCTACCTTTGTAAGAGGCATTTTACGGGGCTGTTTTTCTGTATTGTAGCTAAGATGCTATTAGCTATTGTAGCTAAGATGCTATTAGCTATTGTAGCTAAGATGCTATTAGAAGTATGAAGTAAACAGCATGCTACACCTTCTAAAACCAAAAGGTGTTTTTTGTTTTTTTTAATATAGGCCTAACTGTTTTTGTATGACTTAGCCAAAATAAATACAACATATTAACAGTGTTGGGCAGTAGCAGCGTTACTAGATTAACTACATTTCTCAGTAGCGCGGTCGTAACGTCGCTGTTTTCTACATCAAATAGCTTTTCAGTCGTGAAGCTATTTTACTGATCAAATAACACAGTAGCATCCACAGAAGCTACATTTTCCCAGGCATTTCTAAACCTTAAATGCAGCGGAGTTTCTGCTGCGGTCCGAAGCAGTAACCTAGGTGACAGACGCTCTTCCATGTGACGTCACGTACCTATCCTTCTGCTGATACCTGTGAATTTACTGCTGCAGCGGGGCGGGCTGGGAAGCGCGCAGCAGGGGACAATGGCAGAGGAGGGGGGAGAGAAGTGTAGTCCGAGTTCATCTTGTGAATCGCCATGGCCGTATCTTGACAAGTTTATGTTTCTAATCAAGTCCGCAGAGAACAATTACACGTTCCGATGCTTACTCTGCAACCCAAAAACGAAACTACTCTCAACATCCAAGACGTCAAATACGAATTTAAGGACACACATTCAAGTATTGCTCCTGTGGTTTGAACCAAGTTATTGAGGTCATTTACAATTTGTCCTCCAAATGTGCCTTAAATGATGCATACATGCAAACACAGGTGTACTTCCCCCACAATAGCATATACACACCACCTGTTTGTTGTGATTATGTGACTATGTTTTTTGTTGGTTTTTGTAGCAGTAAAAGAAGAAAGAGAGAACAGTTTAATAAACTATTGAATTCAACGTTTTGTTTATTTGTCTTACAGTTATAATGATCACTGAATAGCAATGACTTGGAATGAAGTTGGTATGATTTTTTTTTTTTTTTAAAGAAGCTTTGATGTAGTCAAGCTACTTTTGTCATTTTATTGTAGCTTAGCTTGCTACATTTCTCTGATGGGTAGCTTCAGTGTAATGAAGCTTGATTTAATGTAGAGCAGTGGCGGCTGGTGACAAAAAATGTTTGAGGGGGCGCAGTTTGATGCCATTTCAAACAAGCCGTAGCACCACTTCATACCGCAGCAAAAAAATTAAAGAAAGGAAAAACCAATCTAAAAACAACACAACACACTATAATGTCCCCTGGTTTGTCCCAGTATGGTATCTCAGACCCACAGAGAGAGGAATAAAAAAATATAATTAGACATGATAAAATTAGTCAGTTAAAGCAAAGTTACCAATAAGGTAATATGCTTAAAAAGAGACACCACCTATATTTTAGTTATTTTGTCTTCAGTCCTGATTTCACTGTAATCTGTTAGTTGTTGCAATACCTAAACATGACAATAGATGGCGCATTAAGCACTATACACTGCTGTGATTAAGCATAACTTATTTAACTTCTTATTATAATAATGAAATGTACCCCAAATCAACTGTAATAGTCAAAATGACTTCCATCATTTCTTATCCTGCATTTATGCATTTTAGTTTTTTACACTTCATAGTTATGTCTTTTATAAAGTATTATTTAACACTTTACAATATTAATAACAGCAATGCAGCTACTACCTGATCTTTTATATGTCCTGTTGGAGCTGCTGGATGCAGCAACTGACTGAATCTATGTTCCTCTTCTGGAGCTTGGCATAGTGGAGGTCCACATGTGGCCAGATGTGGTGAAACAGCTGCAGAAAGAGCTCAGCAATGCTAAGTCTGCTAAAAACAACTTAGCTTCATGCTATTGTCTTGATGGCCGCAGCTACTTTAGTGTTTGCATTTTTCAGAGAGATGTTTTAGGTCTCGTTCCCCTGTCGTTGTCCACAACGTTTCGGTGCTGACACTTTGAAACAGCAAACAGATAAAGCAATAAAAGGAATAACTCACACTGCATCCAGCTAGCCAGCTCCGTTTATCATAACAGCAGCAGGAGAAACTCTCAGCTCCTCCATCACCTGCTGCTGCTTTATCCTCTTTCTCTCTTCTAGTGAAAGTCTTGTGAAATTATGTTTTTGTAGAGAAATTACAAAATAACCTTCTTTAATTTCCGCGGCTCCACTTTAACGTCATCTCCTGAATCTACCGTCAGCAGGAGTTTGAGTGACAGCAGCTGACGGGAGGGCGTGAATGACAGCCGGAACTGTCCAATCACAGTAGATTAAAAAACATGAAACAACAACAATTCGCTGCCATTAAAAGTGGGCGTGTCCGAGGCGCACTGAGCTGCGCCCCGTGAGAAACGTGACGCAGGCCAATGAGAGAGCAGCTTCAGGTCATGTGCTTGTCAAAAGTTTGAGGGCTTGCATTGACTCTCATTAGGTCGGCGCCCCGCACACAGGAAGTACATATAGAAATTAATAAAATACAATTAGGAATCGATTTATAATGAATGCTGACAGGTGCTGAGAGACTAACAGGCGCATTTTACAAGCAAATACTTTTCATTTCATAATGATTTAGCATTATCTAATTAATTTATATTTAATATGTTTAAGTAGACTTTCTCTAGATTATTGGATGGGGCGGCACCCCAGCGCCCCGCAATGACCAGCCGCCACTGATGTAGAGTAACTGGTAGCTTAGCTCACTACATTTTCCAAGTAGCATGCCCAACACTGAATATTAATCAGTCAGCTTTAGAAGTGTTGGTTGGAGCATTTTCAAACTTTAAACAGAGCTAGGCAAACTGTTTCCCACTGCGTCTGTGTTTTTTGGGCTAACAAGCTATGCTAGATCTGTGCCCAACAGATATTTCATGACCTGTTTCTGTGCCAGGAAACTGTGTGCAATCGCTAAATGCACTTTATATACCATCTATGCACTTCAAATGATGAGTTTGATGTATGTATGTACGTGTGCATAGGTATGGGTGTATGAATCTATATGTGTATATATTTGATCTATTCCTTTTATTTAAGTATGAGATGTGTGTGTCAGCGATGACTGAGGATGGAGCTGTTTTAAATGTTGTTATATTGACCTCAATGCATTGACAATAAAGACAACTCAATTCAATTCAATCTTCTGCTTATCTCATTATTTGAAAGAAAGTGTGAGAGCATATTTCACAAAATAAAGTAAAAAAGAAAATGGTATGAACATTACTGCATTGTATGCTATTATAAAAGGAAATGGAATTATTGAAAACAAACCCTTAAAAAAAGAATGATAATGATATGAAAATAGTAAATAATACATATGATAAGATATGTATTTTGAATGTAATGTATTCTCTTTGTCTCTCTGTTGGCTGTTTCTCTTTTACCTCAGTCAGTTGCTGAAAATGTCACAAAACTTATTTTTCTCTCTTCCTCTGCCACAGCCTCTCACTCTGATTCTTCCTCTCTTTTCATTTTATCTTATTCCCTTGTTCCCTCCCCCTCCTCCTCTACACTCCCACCCCCACCAAACCCCCTCATCCTCTCCGCCACCCCCTCACCCATCCCTCCCGGTAAAGATAGTTCAGAGTTGTTGACAGAGTATCAGTCGTGAAGATTCCAGGCAAACGGTCTGTTTCTCTGCTGGCTGTTTTCACTGTGTTGTAGCTGAGACGCTATCTGACTACATTTCCCCAGAGCTTCTCGAGCAGGGCTCTCTCCCAGCACTTAATCACACACACACACACACACACACGCTTTTACAAGTAGGCCTGTTATGACAGCCAAGTGCACAAACACTGACTGGCATGAATATGAGCACAAACAGAGGATGATTTTTACCCGCAAGTGTGGTTTTGTAAGAAGAAAGAAAAAAGCATATATGCACACAAATAAACATAAACACACACACACACACGCACACACATATATACTGTGCATAAAGTCAGCCAAACATATGTACGATATGCATAAATACCCCGAAATAAGCTCCTGACATGACATGCATTTACTGTGTCACACAAGCAGCAGGTGAACACACACACACACACACACAAACAAATACACACAAAGGCTATCTTGTGGATTAGCACCACCCACCCCTCCACCCCCATTTTAAAGCTTGACGCTGTAGGGGTCTCCAATGACACAAAGACCCTCATCTGTCTCCCATCTTAACCAATTATAGACTTAACATGTGATGAGACATGCTGCGTTGGTGTGTGTGTGTGTGTGTGTGTGTGTGTGTGTGTGTGTGTGTGTGTGTGTGTGTGTGTGTGTGTGTGTGTGTGTGTGTGTGTGTGTGTGTTTACAGGGAGGCTGCTTATGTATTCATTTTTATTTTCATATTTTTATTTATGTTTTTATATATTTTTATATTTATGAATGTGTTTGTGTTGTGGCGAATGACACGCAGCCTCATTACTTGACAGCGTGAGGCTTGGTCTCCCCGGCTGAGTAGTTTGACAGATGATCAGAGCTTCTCTATATGTGTCTTTAATCTAACTGCTAATCAGAAAAGCTGCAGCTCTTGCATTTTTGATCGGGTCTTGATGGATGAATGTCCCTCATTGCTGAATGACCTATATACACACACACACACACACACACACACACACACACACACACACACACACACACACACACACACACACACACACACACAACACTCCAACCTGTCTCTTGTATTGCTCCTGCTATTTTCCTGTCTGCTTTTATCTCATTGACAGACTACCGTGGTGTCACTGCCTCTGCCCGTCTTACCTCCGCTTTGTCTCTATCTTATCTCGCTCGCTGCCATTTCATCAACTCAAGGGCAGAGCTGGAAGAGAGGTGAGAAGGACACATATGCATATCAACCTGTAATATTAATCTCACCAGAATAGATGATTAATTATTATAGGGTTTAAAACTTTGTTCAACCTCATCCCCAATCAATGGACAAACCGAGTGTTTACGCTTATGGAATATGGGCAAATTATCAATCATTATCTTCAATGATTAATACATTATTCATACGTTATTTTTCTATTAAGATGTTGCTCAAACACACACACACACACACACACACACACACACACACACACACACACACACACACACTTCGCTTCCCATAAAATGGAACTTCTCAAAAAGGAATGAAAGGAAATGGACTGTATATGTGCAAGTGCAAACCAGTTACACAATGTGAAGCGATGCTATATTTAGAAGGCCTATGCCTTTTGCAATTTTAATGCTACCCCACATTGTACATAGAGATACAGACTGCTGAAAATATACAAAAAACACACACAATGCACTGGTTTTCCAAACTGTGTTTCAATCATTGCGCAATACTGGAGGACAGATGCACAGTATGTTTCATTCAATGAAAGCTTTGTATGGCTTTAAAGCAGTAATAGACATGGACAATAGAAGAGAATCCAGCGGTGTTGGTATTTTGTCAACAAACTTGTTTCACACATAGGTGTTAATAAGTCAACCTGACTTACTTTATTTAGATTATATGACTTTAATATAATTCTAACACCATGTCTTACTTACTACTAATACAGCTGCTTTGACCTCTAGCAGGTCAACTTAAAGATTTAAGATCCAAAAATCTGACATGTATGGTTGTAAAACTAGTTAAAAAAAAAAAAAAAAGAAGTGGTTTTCCAATATGAAATATAGGCTCACTTAAAGCCATCACTTGATGAAATAGTGGTTCACAACCTTGTTTCATTACTAGATACATTATAAGATTCCCCAATCTGAGCAAAACTTCTGGCATTCACAGCTACCATCATATGTATGATTCACTTGAAACAACAGTTGAATCAAGAGTCAAGTCTTTGTCTATTTTCAAGTGTTGTTGAATTTGTCTGGAATATAAAGTAAGCAGGCAGTCAGTTGGTGTGGTTGTTTGTTTTAGAGGAGTACAACAAAACCACAAAATCTGCCTTCTGAGGTTCAGTCAGCAGTTGAAACTCTTCCAGAGAGTATTGGAACAGCAGAAGACACATGACAGAGACACGGAGCAGCTGGGGTGTATTGTATCTGCCTCCAGTGGACACCAAATGCATGTCAGTTATGTTTTTTATTTGTCCGTTCATCTGATGTCAAGTGTCTGATGGAATAAGTAAATAGTTTTCAGTAAACATGCCTGCCACTCACAAAACGTCCATCCAGATGGAACCTGCACAGTGTTAATTGTCAATGTGTATCAGAAACAAAATCTTTCCCTAGCTCAATGCATGATAAACGTTGGTATGGTTCTGCTAAGGGACTCACAGCACTCTACGGCAGCTGTGGCTCAGGAGGTAGAGCGGGTTGTCCAATAATTGGAAGGTCAGTGTTTCGACCTTCTGATTAGTGTGTCCATGGGCAAGATGCTTAATCACAAATTGTTCCTGATGGCTACACCAATGGTGTGTGAATGGGCTAATGTGACTTGTAGTGTAAAAAGTGCTTCGAGTGGTCGAAAGACTAGAAAAGCGCTATATAAGTACAGTCCATTCTGCTTTGATGAGGTTAGGTAAAGAGCTTGATTTTTGTCAAATACTGAAAAAGTCAAAAGCACATTTTATTAACATTTAACCAAAACTTCAAATTTTTCCTACTTTATTCAAAGTGCTTTTGTTATGTAAACTTAAAAAAACACACAGGACTGAGGATGTGCCTTGTTCAGCCACCAACCACTCCGACCAACTCCCTATTTACCCTGTCCAAAAAGGTGTTTCACTTGAATAATCATTACCACAGAACATAATCCAGGCTGCAATTATGTACAGTGCATCTGGAAAGTATTCACACCCCTTCACTTCCCCCACATTTTGTTATGTTGCAGCCTTATTCCAAAATGGATTAAATTATTTTTTCTCAAGGATGATCAGTGGAAACAGGATGCGCCTGAACTCAATTATGAGTGTCATAAGGGTGTGAATACTTATGTACATGCGATATTTCAGTTTTTTATTTTCAATACATTTGCAATTACATTTTATAAAAAAAAAACATTTTTTGCTTTGCCATAATGGGATATTGTTTGTAGATTGATGAGGAAAAAAGGAATATAATCCATTTTGGAATAAGGCTATAACATAACCAAATGTGGGGAAAGTGAAGGGGTGTGAATAGTTTATGGATGCTCTGTATTTCTCTAAAAAAATTAGAAGTATACAAATGCAGTTTTGTGTGTTATGCCTATGTTGTCATGGGCATAACATGTCAAGTTAGCTCTGGTGACAAGTCCACAAACAAATTGTATGATGAGGACCCAGACCCAAAGTGGATCTTCTTTTAAAAAGTCACTAAAACAAAAATTGATGAATCTCAAATAGATGTTTTTTGTGGACTTTCAAATGTTCTTCTTTCTCTTTTTGTTGTTGAATATTTGTGAACATTTTCATGTGCAGAATTTTTCTGATCTGTTCTGACACTGTGATTGTATTTATTGTTTGTTGTTGTTTTTGAGTGGAACCCAAGAAGACTAGGGACAACTTTGTGGAAGCTAATGGGTATCCTAATAAAGAATAAAGAATAAAGTTTCAAGGCATAGAACTGAACTCTGAATGCAGTTAAAATGCAGGACAGATCCAGTATCCACATTGACTGAAGACTATTGAATGTATAGTATGTTAAACACCCATTAAGTGTAATCTAGTAAGCGCTATCATACTTGTAGGCATTATTATGTCTGAATTTAAAAAGAAAAAAGTCAAAACATACAACCTTTTTCAAAAACCATGGACCACCAGTTGAGAAAAGGTGGAGTAGATGTACTGACACCTTAAGCACTGAATCTAAAACTTCCAGCTTCTTTATCTAAACCATGCTCGACCACATTGGGTGCAGCTTAGTAATTATTTTAAACAGGGTTCATGGCTAGACACACATATTTTTTCCTTTGCATTGAAATCAGGCAATATACTTAGCTTACAAATTATCTCTGCCTTAGAAAACTACCAGTCCACCTCCCTTCAGGCTTGGAGATCTTCAGGGCCTTCATGATTAATGAAAAAGGTTTGCAGGGGGAGCTCTACAGTACATTGGAGCTGTACTGCTCCAGTCTGATTTAATTCTCCTCATTGTACTAAAGCAACACGAAAGGCAACAGATCCCAGTTATCACCAGGAGGCTTCTAAATCAATGTTTCTGCTGGTTATCAAAGAATAAATCCCTCTAGGCAAGTTTTGTAGACCCTATATAAAGCACCTTGATGACTATTTAACCAGTGGCCCACTCATGGTGAGAATCCTTTGGGCAGTCAAAGTTCATGTGTTCTGGCAGGCCTTCCTACAGCAAAGTGATCTATCACCATCAGGAGATCATTAGGTGTTCCTAAGGTTCTCCCTTGTGTCCTAGAAGCTGAATGTTGCCGGGAGAGCCCCCTCAGATTCAATCACTTTAAAAACACACACACACATGCATACAAAAACAGTTGTGTCCTCTACCACCAGCACTTTTAACATGCCATAGTTTTAGTAGGTATAAGTCCATTACTTTGTGTTTGTGTCTTTTCTCGATAGTTTTTGAATGCTTTGCCATGAACAATTGTACAGACATTCATGATCCCTAAAGGATGAATCCCACTGACTTTGGTGATCCTCTGACTTTCCTTCTAGCGCAACCAACAGGTCAAAATGTAATAGTGGTGACTAATAACACTAAAACAATAAAATAATTCCTGCATCTCTCTGTTGTAATCTGACTTTGATGCAAACACTCAGTAACATTAATTCAGCATGAATTAAGGAAGCCCAGAAACTATGACGCATCTCCATGTCCTGCCACTATGCAAAGAGCTGTAGGATAAACCCCTTAACTTGACTGACAGCCACCCAAAGCCAAGAGCCAAATGAACCCAGGAGTGATGGAGAGATAGACCAGCCAAAACCAGTTGATAACTAACTATTACTATTACGTTCAAGCAATAAGACTTTCAGTGTAAAGCAGGTTGGTAATTCTGTAGCCTGGGAAAGTTTCATGAACTTTAAAGACATGGCACTCATACTAACTTTGGCTAAGATTTAGTGTCAGCTAATCCCTGTTCCTTTATTTAGAAATCAGCCATCAGTTCACTGGTAGTTATTCATGCACATCTGCTTTTTGTCTCACAGTAATGTTACAAGGGTTTGTTCTCTTTGCAAAGTCAACTTACTTTCAGTAAGAACTGTAAAAGTGTGAAATACTTAAACTTTTATCTACATCTACTTTATCTACTACATCTTTAATCTGCTTTACTTTCAGTTCACATCCACCAGATGTAGTAGTATATCTAAGGATATTTTTGAATATATTTACTCCTATCCTGTCTTAGGGCTGGAAAAATACGGCAAAATGATCATACCATGATATTTCTTTACAATATTGATGAAATGATGATATTAAGGGTATCTGTTTAGTTTTCCCCCCCAATACAAATGCCATGAGAGATTAAACAGCAAACTAGGTTATATGTTAAAATTGCTAACTATTTGTACTTAAATGAAAATGTAAATAAATACATATACTGAAGAGAAATAATTATCAATTCAAAATGCTGCATTGAGTTTCACCATTTGTATTGAGAATATCTGCAATATGTGTCCTAGCATTTACAGATTCTTGGCATTACTATTTGCGTAAATATATAATGACATTAAGTTAACATTCATGTACATGTAGCTGCATTCACTGTCTTTACACAAATATTCGCCTGTTAAACAAACATAACATAAAATACAAAGAAAGGAAATGTGTATGGCCACCTCCCCATCACTGCCCAGTCAGCTGATTCATCATTGCATCACTTCATCAACCTCTTCATCCTGATCAGTCTCAGCAGAAGTCATCATCACCACCATCAGTGTCTGGACTCCATGGAGACCAAGTGCCATTTTGACAACCCTTAATCATCAATATCATCTGTATTTGTGCTCCATTCACTTGTTTCTCCTTATTGAAATACATTTGGTGGCACAACCCAACTATCCACACCAGAATTCGTTCAAAATCTGTTGCTTTAGAGATATCCTGCTAACTAATAAATATTTCTGAAGTATAATCTCTAACAAAGTTAGGATACATCTGGTGAAATTTCTATTTTTTTTAAATTGTCAACAAATCTCATGTGCTGACACAAACCAACAATGGATTAGTCTTCTTACAAGTGTTGTGTTGTATCCAAAGCCTGATATCTTATTCTATCTTATTCCTCTGTGCCTCAGAGCTCTGTTGTTGCCCAAAGAACTATTAAAAACACATCAGTGAGACACACTGTTGTACTGAATGACATGTTCCTTCATTACCTTGAACACACACACTGTAGTTTATTTTGGCTCAATCCCCCCCCCCCCAACACACGCACACACACACACACACACACACACACACACACACACACACACACACAATCCCGCTGCCAGAAATACTCAGTAGAGCATCAAATGTGGATCCATCCGCCGCTGAAAATAGTCCTCAACAAATGCACTATTTTCTCTTAAAACTAAAGTGACCAGATATTTTAGGAAATTAATGTATATATTAGTGAGCTGTTTTATACAGAGTGACAATCAGAGGGAACCAATGAGATTGGAGATGAGCGCCACAGACAGGGTAGATAAGTTAGAGAGTATTGAGAGATGGGCTAACACATTGGTTTTGCCCTTGTCATGGGATTTGTTGACGGTAAGAAAAATACAGAATAATGCCAAAGTTTTAGACCAGTAAAGACACCGGTTATATAACTGTCATTTACATAAATATTCATTCATACATGGCTTTCATCCAAGTTTTAACACTATAGGTAATAATAACAACTGTCTGTCAGTCCGAATGAAAGCTGGACTCATACTGCAGCAGTTTTCGTGGGCCATCACCAAATCCCTCTGGTAGACATGTCCTGATCCTAAGTATCATTATTGGAGCCGATCTAGGCATATTTTAATGGGTTGATATTGGCTATAATAAAGCTGTTCAAATGTCCATCTTGTCTTTACTCTGCTGGGTTTTGTCCACTTCACCCTGCGTGTTGCAGTGCTGGTCTCCTTTATGACAACCAGAATTGCAGAATTTCAATGTACACGCAAGTGAAAATTAGAATGTGTTAATGTGGAAAAGAATTTGGGTACACTGAATTCCGACATCCTGGTTGGCAAAATAAAGTCTTACCTTTCTCTCTCTCAGACAAAGAATAGCAGTGTACAACACATTCATCTATTAGCTTTTCATTTTTAGTCTGTGCTGACCATCACTTTTAATGGTGAAAATGACAGATCTGATGACAGGTCATATAAGTAAGTTAGTAAGTAAAGTTTAATTAGTATAACACCTTTCACAGAGCAAGGCCACAAAGTACTTCACAAGAGTCAAATAGTAAAAAAAAATAAGACTATTGACTATACTATACTATACTATACTATACTATACTATACTATACTATACTACACCAGTCACTAATCAGTGTTAATTATGTGAGTAATTTGATGGCAGGCCAAAATTAAACTACTATACTATACTATACTATACTATACTATACTATACTATACTATACTATAGTGCGCTATACTATACTTTATTACACTACACTACACTACACTATACTTGACTAGATCTGATCTGTTGTGTAGGACTAGATGTTGATATCCCCTTTTACATATGTGCTTGAGGCACCAATGAGACTCTGTGGGAAGGTCAAGTGAGTGATGGCATCCTTGGGTTATCAAGTGGGCGCCCTCCTTCTTGGGTGTTTCGCTGATAGACCCACGACACCTCCAGAGGGTTTAGCAGTGAATCCCAGCGTCCCAGGTTCACCCCCTAGATGCCATTGACTCATTTGAGAACCCAAGGGGAGTCCTTCCTCTTCATCCACAGCCACTGACTCCCCTTTTCAGCAGTTCTGGAGAGGTCTTTGACTGCCTGCTGGTGGGCCTTCCCTCGCACTCCCATCTCCCTGAATAGCCTGGATGTTGAGATGGATACAAATCCTCTGCAGCCTACTTCCACCGGGAATACCTTCACTCTCCAGTGAAGGTAGGCGCAATCTCAGCTGGGAAGCAGAGCTTCTGGCCAAAGTCTGCCAGCAGCTTCCAGTCCCGTGCCCCGCCTAGCTGACCAGCAGGCGGGGCGCGGTTGGCTTGACCCTCACCCTCTCTGACAAATGATGTTGCCTGCCAGCGGGATGACGGGGGAGGAAGGGCGTTCACGCTTGTCCAACGACTCTCTAGCACTGCTGCAAGACTCTTTAAGACCTGGTTGTGCCGTCATGTGTAACCGCCTTGAGTCAGGCTGGTCTTGCAGCCCACTAGGATGTGCTTCAGTGATGCTGGACTTGGACAGAGAGGGCATGTGGGGTCTTCACCATACCACTGGCTTAGGTTTGTGGGAAAAGGTAGGACATCATAGGCAGCCCTGATGGTAAAACTCGCCCTGAATGCCTCCATTTCCCACAGCTCTTGCCAGGAGATCTTCCTCTTCTCTACTCCTTCCCATGCCATCCACTGCCCTTGCTTTGCCTGCGCCACAGCTTGTGCGCAGCTTCCCACTTCTTCTTCCTAATGTACCTCCTGGACCACCAGCTTGCGTCTCTGAGATGGAGTGGCCTTGCTCCAGGTTGGTGTGCTGGCCCCAAGGCCAAGACC
Source organism: Scomber scombrus (assembly GCF_963691925.1). Classification (NCBI taxonomy): domain Eukaryota; kingdom Metazoa; phylum Chordata; class Actinopteri; order Scombriformes; family Scombridae; genus Scomber; species Scomber scombrus. The sequence goes on from NC_084980.1 coordinate 2,448,674, forward strand.
ACCTCTCCCCTCCTGCACTCGGCCCACGATGTCCCTGTGTTTGAGTGCTGTCTTTGCCTGCTCAGTAGCAGTCCGTGGGGTCCACTTCCTCCCGATGGCCAGTATGGGGGCAGCTTGGGCTACAACTGGATCACTTGAATCCAGTAGCATCATTTCCAGTCTGACTTTGGTGCATTTGTACTCCTCTGACAGACTGGAAATGGGCAGATCGAACATCTCTTTGCCGTAGAGCCCTATACTGCTGAGGCACCTGGGAAGGCCAAGCCACTTCCTTGCATGCGAGCTGACTTGCCTCTCCAGCTTTTCCACCTTCGAGACCAGGACCTCATACAAGGTTAGTGGCCACTTGAGACGTGGAAGTAGTCCATACTGCATGCACCAGAGCTTCAGCTTGCCAGGGAGCAGGGATTTGTCGATGTTATCCAGGTCGCTAGCTACCTCCTTCCTGAGCTGATCTACCTGCGCTTTGTCTTTGAGGGAGGCATCATACCAGCGACCTAGGCTCTTCACCGGCTTCTCTGAGACTGTTGGAATAGGTTCCTTGCCAATGTGGAAGAGGTGGTCTGACAGTTTCCCCTTGACAATGGAGATGCTTCTGGACTTGCTCGGCTTGATGTTCATGCGAGCCAGCTCAATGTTTTCCTGGAGCTTTCTTAGTAGCCGTACGGTGCAAGCCTTGGTTGTGGTGAATGTCGTAAGGTCATCCATGTAGGCTCTGACAGGCGGCAGCCTCAGGCCAGGTCTTAATCGCTGTCCGCCAACCACCCATCAAGAGGCCAAGATGATCACTTCCATGGCCACAGTGAAGGCCAGCGGGGAGATGGTGCAGCTGGCCATGATTCCCATTCCAGGTGTTGCCATGCTGTGGTGTACTCAGGTGTTGTCACGCAGAGCTGGACATCCTGGAAGTAGGCCTTGACAAGGGTTGTGAGGGCAGCTGGGACCTTGAAGTAGTCGTAGTAGGCCTTCTGTATTGACATGTCAATCAGGTTGTTTCTATACTATAGTGTACTACACTATATATACTACTTACTACACTATACTATACTACACTATACTATACTATACTATACTATACATGATACACCAATCACTAATCTGTGTTAATTTTGCGAGTAATTTGATGGCAGGCCAACATTAAACTACTGTACTATCCTATATTGTCCCAACCTGTAGCTTCCGTTGTGTTTCGGTTCCTGTTTTATTTTGAAAGATTATCTGTGTGTGTGTGTGTGTGTGTGTGTGTGTGTGTGTGTGTGTGTGTGTGTGTGTGTGTGTGTGTGTGTGTGTGTTTTCTGTGTTTTCCCGCCTTAGTTGATTCCTCATGTGTTTCACTTGTGTTTTGTTTGACTCAACCTGTGTCCTATTTGTAATCACCCCTGTGTATCCATGTGTTGTTTTTTCTCTTCTGTCTCTGTTGGATTTTTGGTTTGCACCAGTTTGATTCTCATTTGGTAATATTAATTTTCCGTCTGTTTTGATGAACCCTGTTTTTGTTATTCAGTTTGTTCTGCTCGTTTTGTTTCTCAGTTTTGCGTTGCCTGCTCATCCTGCAATAAAATGCATTCTTCAGCTCCTGTCAAACTGCAGTCTCTGCATTTGGGGCCACTTGCTCTGCATTTGTTGTGACACTACACTACACTACACACTAGTCACTAATTGGAGTTAATTCTGTGAGTAATTTGATGGCAGGACAACATTAAACTTGCTGCTGATGTACGGTAGGACACTTGACACAAATTGACTTAAGCATTGCTCAAGAGAAATTATGCATTTTCAACAGAAAAAAGTGTCGCCCAGCATTTTCCTTTCGTGTTGCGCACCTGGAGAATTTGTTATCTGGAGGACACTGTTATATTTTGTTGTGCGATGTGATTGGATCATTTTACCAACATCGCCATGGAGACCGTAGTTTTTATCAACTTTCTTTGTTGATGTATTGATTTGTGACTTACGACTGGTTCTTGTTTAATTAGTCCCAGTTGGGATTTTATAAAGCAAGTAAACAAGCCATCTGGAGGATAACATGTGGTTACCATGGAGATGACTAAAATCTTTCCCCAAAGGATAAATGGAAAAAGTTGCAAGACTCATTGATTTCTGTTGAGCTAGCCTTTCTTTTCAGAGTATTGTGTCATTTCTATTTAAGAAGTCACATTTTTCTAGTTAAACTTTCATTCATCTAAAATCTACAATTCAATCTGATCATCGTCATAGTTTAGAACCAGGACCTTTAGTATTTGGATTAAGTAGCTCATGAAATGTGCAAAGTCAGAAGCCGTTATTTCAGTGTACCATATGCATATTAAATCTTGTGCTGTTATGTAAATATAATTGTCTGATTGGATTTAGCAGATACTCAATATTAAATGACTGTGATCAGGGCCAGAAAAGCCTGACATACTTGCTTTTAAAGTGGGTAACTTTTTTTTTGCAAAATGACATTTTAGAAAGGTGCACACTAGTAAATGAACAGCTGATGTAATAAAGGAAGCATCAACACTCTCTCAAGGGCCAGAAAATAGACTTTTACACTAATGAAAGCATTGTGAAAAGCACAAGGTTCTGGCACAAACACACACCAAATGAGCAGTGAGCAAATGTCAAAGGTCAGGGTTTTTTTTTAAACTCAGTTTTCTTAGTTAATAATGTAGCTGCCAGTCTGTAACATACTTTATATTGTGTGGGTTTTTCTAATTAAGAATTATCCTTCCTCTTAATTGGTTCCAACCTCAGTAGGAGAGAGAAGCCAGGGTGTTGACATTTACAATAGTTGTCAGGGAATGATATACTGGCTTTTAATTAAAAACACACCCAAATGAACATAAAAACACACACAATGAAAAAAAGAAAAAAAGGCTCATTTTTCATATAATGTATATATTCATTCATGCTACAGCACAGTTGGTTCAGAGGTATTATGAATCTCTCAGAGGCATTAGTAAATCAAATACATGCTCTCCTCCATGAGCACAAATGAATTAAAAGCAGCCTGGAGCTCACACTTAAGCCATGCTACTGAGTCCCCGCTGCTGTGTGTATGTGTGTGTGTGTGTGTCTTTTTAAAGCACTTTTCGCCACATGTCTGGATGTAGAGCAGCACTGATGCGAGCATTTAACATGCAATCATGACAAAAACATGCTTTTGTTGTTTTGACTTCCCTACAAAGTCAATTATGGTGATCTACGACCGAATGATTAAGAGAAGACTCAACAGTGCATGTGTGTATGTGTGTGTGTGTGTGTGTGTGTGTGTGTGTTCTTTGGTCAGCTCCTGCACAGATGGTATGGCGTGCCCCTTTAGAGATGCACAACCTAATCCCTCAGACACATGGTGGGCTTAATCTGAGCAAGTGTGTGTATCAGGGAGACATAGAGAGAGGGTGAGTGAAAAAAAGAAAATGTTAGTGTGTGTGTAAATGCACGTCGGCTAAGGGGGGGTGGGGGGGGGTGGTTGGGTGGACAGCAAAAGCAGTGAAGTCGTACTGTGAATGCATACAAAATGTTAACTTCAGTATTCTGTGTGAGACGCCTGCAACACAAACTTATTAACAAACAGGCGAACCCTAATAAATTATGCACTTTCACCCTCACTTTGCAAACAACTGGAGCAGCAGCAGCACATGACAACAGGTGTTGAATTCCACAGCTTGAAAACTCAGCATGACGTCCACTGTGGAAACAGAGTGAAGGGATTAACTGCAATCTAACAAACTAATATACATTTTGTCAAAATACTGAATCAAAAATGAGCACAGGTTTAAGATGTGTTAAATCAACTCACACATCATAAAAAGAAACACACGATATATGATTCACATGTTTCTTTGTATTTTCACAGGTATACAGACACACAGTATATAAAGTGATACAAAGCTTGCACTCCGTACAGATTAGAAATTAAACAACTATACTGTACTATACTATACTATACTATACTATACTATACTATACTATACTATACTATACTATACTATACTATTCTATTCTATTTAATTCTATTCTATACTATACTTTACTATACTACAATAGATTATAATATGCTACACCAGTTGCAAATCAGTGTTAATTCTGTGAGTAATTTGATGGCAGGCCAAAATTAAAGTACTATACTACACTATACTATAATACACTACACTATAATACACTACACTATAATACACTACACTATAATACACTACACTATAATACACTACACTATGATACACTACACTATAATACACTACACTACACTATAATACACTACACTATAATACACTACACTACACTATAATACACTACACTATAATACACTACACTATGATACACTACACTATGATACACTACACTATAATACACTACACTACACTATAATACACTACACTATAATACACTACACTATAATACACTACACTACACTATAATACACTACACTACACTATAATACACTACACTATAATACACTACACTATGATACACTACACTATAATACACTACACTATAATACACTACACTATAATACACTACACTATAATACACTACACTATAATACACTACACTATAATACACTACACTATGATACACTACACTATGATACACTACACTATAATACACTACACTATGATACACTACACTACACTACACTACACTATAATACACTACACTATGATACACTACACTATGATACACTACACTATAATACACTACACTATGATACACTACACTACACTATACTACACTATAATACACTACACTATGATACACTACACTACACTATACTACACTATAATACACTACAATATGATACACTACACTACACTATACTACACTATAATACACTACAATATGATACACTACACTACACTATACTACACTATAATACACTACACTATAATACACTACACTATGATACACTACACTATGATACACTACACTATGATACACTACACTATAATACACTACACTATGATACACTACACTACACTATACTACACTATAATACACTACACTATGATAGACTACACTACACTATACTACACTATAATACACTACACTATAATACACTACACTATAATACACGACACTACTAGGGGTGTGACGATACACTCAGCTCACGAGATCGAGACGAGATTTTAACTATATTTTTAAGAAAACTTCAATGAGGAAATACATGACTGTTCTTTTATTAAAATTCACAAAATGGAAATTGAATTGAAATGTTTGAACTAATCATCTTGTAATGAATCACTTTTTTCTACTTTCTAAATATATAATTAACATATGCAGTATGCAGCACTGTCAAAGGTTTCCCCATATAGATATTTTATAGATGGATCATTTTGGTCTTTATGGAAATAACAACCATAAATACAAAAGTTAGATATAATCACAAATACTAAAAAGTAAATTGTAAAGAGTAGAAACAATTCTAATATATAAATATAAAGAATCCAATTATCACAAATTATAACATATTGCTAATAAAAAAACACAGAAATAAAAATAAATTGCACAAATCCTGTATCACATAAATACACAAGTAGAACAACATATAAATTGTGTTATAATTTGGTATTGTGACTCATTTAATTTTTGCATCATTAGGCTTCAATAGGTGCGCTAGATTCCTCCGCTCCTCCTACCTCAGGCTTTCAGTGTAGAGACCTGAGGTCAATTTACCGCTGCTCCTCTCCTCATCTCATACTGCTGACTGAGATCTTCTCAGCAGGTAGAAGCTGCAAAAAGGTTAATGTTCCACACGTGACATTATAAAAAGAAGCAAATCGCCTGGCGACCCTCCAATCCCCAATATACGATTTGATCGCGGATCGTCCCAGCCCTAACTGCAGCATTAAACAACTTAACCCAACTCTGAGGTGAAGAAAATAATTTTTTGCTCAGTCTGTCTCACCTCAGCAACGCTGCGTCCTCTGTGTGTTGGACAGTGATGACTTTCCCGGAGCTAACTGAAGGTTGCTCTCCCTGCGGGAGACTTTGCACACCGCACACCACATGTTCTCCAGATATTGTCACCTTTATCTCAAAAGTCCTTGGGTAACCGTGATATAACACTGTGGTGATGTAATAATTCATCCGATTCAGTGGCAGTATGGGCAGCCAGCATCTTACCGGGGGCAGCATGGATTGCACACACACACATCGCTCATTTACGTCAATGATATAATGTCACTGTGTGGATCAGTTTACCTTGTTACACTGCGCGCCCTACTTCTAGTTTATGAACAGTGGCGGCTGGCCAATAGGGGGCGATAGGGCGCCGCCCCCCCTAGTGTTTTTTATTTTTATTTTAAAAATGAAAATGAACAATAATCACTTATTTTAAGTAAATTGTGTGTTTCAATTCGCAAAAACATATCATATATAAAATATAAATCATAATTTTCGGAGAAAAAAGCTCCCTGCTGAGCGACAGAAAAATCGCCCAGTCAGTGCAGCAGCCAGTCAATTACTGACAAGAGATTTGCACATAGCAACAGGAATTTATCCAACGCGTCGTTTCTGATGCCTTAAGGGCGATATCTTTATCGCCCCAAGGCAATTTGCGGCCGCGGGCTGAGAGAGTGGGATTTCTGGTGACATTGCTGCTGTGATATGATGTCTCTGCCACAAGGGGGCACTGCTGTAACAGTCAACAGCTTTGTGTGTAATAATCTGTAAACATAATAAGTTATTTGTTTCTTGGACAAACTGATTAATCCAGGTGTGTCTGACCATTGTTGTTTTCACTAGTGAGGTCAGACACACCTGGTTTGTCCAATAATGTAAGACAGGAAATAAAGGAGCTGTATTGAGTTCAGGAAGTAGTGGAGCTGTGCATAAAGTTCATAAAGCACAGCCCCACCTAGAATATTTTTCACCAGCCGCCACTGTTTATAAACTAACAGCTTCTACCTGCTGAGATCTCAGAAGTAGGAGAGGAGCAGCAGTAGGTTGAACTCAGGTCTCCACTGAGGAGTCTAGCGCACATCATTTTGTATGGTAGCCTAATGATGCAAAAATTCAAATCAGTCACACCATACCAATAAACCGCAGTTCATAGTTTGAATATGTAGTTTCACAGACACATTGTTGTATTTTTTCTGGGTTGTGAGTAAAATAATTAAGAATAATGTACAATTAGTCTTCACACCACCAAGGTGAACTGGTTTAGTCTTGACTCTTGGTTGACACTCCAGCAGTGTTCCTATGAAATTATTATCACATAGTTTTTCAATGACTCTTATTGAATCAAATGTGACATTTTAACTGCCCATTTATGCATTTTAATGAATTGTTTGTATTTATTCATATTTCACTGTGGGTTACATCAGTCCAAGATAAACATACTGTTTCATACCCTCTTGCCCACTTGATTTTGCCCTTATAAGTGTATTTTTAGTTATGTTTCACCACATTTTAGAACATAACAAGCAATAAATATTAAAATCGTAGCTGATTGCAGATTGCCGTAGTAACACAACACGCTTTCTGGATTGGGAGTTTTGCAGGAGCTCAGTAGTCAGACAAAAGTGAGCATCAGAGTAGCGATGGAAAAATTCAAGATGGTTAACAGCTAAAATAAATGCTGAAACACCTCAGATCTCAAAACAGAAATAATTGAATTTTAGCCATCCAACAAAACTACTCAGCTAACAGTTTAACAGACAGTGGTCTATTTTTTATAATTATATATAATTATAAAATTATATAATTATAATTCATTTCTTATATATGTATTCTTACATTTATTTCTCTTCTAGAATGTAAGCAACTGCAGTAAAACCCTTCTTACCCTCAGGATCAATTAGCCAGCCAGAATGTCCATGTGAGCCCCACATGGGTTAAATGTGGGCTACATGGATACTGAGTGGGTATGGGCTTGAAGTGGATACATTTTGCGGGTCCCACATGGCTTCAGTAACATGGGCCCCACATGTGAAGCCCATGTGGGCTGGCTAAATTTAAGGTCCATTCTCATCCCACTTCGACCCCAACATCGGCAAACATGGACCTACATGGGTGTGTAACTCACCCAGTTGGGCCCCACCAGAAACCCAGTCAGAACCCACTTGAAGCCCATATGGGCAAACACAGCTGGGGCCACCATGGAAACTGTGGGCAAACCCACTTGGGACCGATATTTGAAACCGAAATTGAACCCTTATGGGGCCCACATGGACATGCTGGCTGGGTAAGTATTTCTGATTCTTATTAATTACTACAGTTGACTGATTTAATTCTTAGTTGTTTCTCACATCTCTCAAATGTAACTCATGCTCATGCTGTCTTCAGTTGGACATATTACGAGAAATGAATCAGATAAGGAGAAGACAGTGATGAAGACATACTTCTTAGAGTTGTGTCATGAAAGTCTCAGACTCATCTCACATTCTTCTTTTTACTATAATCAACCGTCTTACTTTGGGTGGTTAATGTCTGCAGTGAAAAAAATAATCCAGATAAGTAAAGTAAGTATAGTATACAGAAACCCATTGCTGCCAGTTTCACATTATGAAGTGAAATGTAACAAGATGTTTTTCATGTTACAAGATATTTTCACATTGCATACATGCAAACTCATCACGTTTTCAACAAGAAACTTTTTGTTATAACAATTTTCTATTTATCTTGTTATAGCGTGAAACATGTCACATTATAATGTGATAACTTGTATCGCTATAATTTGAAATGAATGTTTGAATAGGGAAACGGTGTGAGGAGAACGGATAAATTGGCTCATTTACACAAATTCTATTATGTTGTACTTCATGCTTGGGTTGAGACATGGCTGCTTTTGAGAACAGTGGATGATATTTTGATAAGTATGCATACAGTAAGAGGGATTTTAAAATGCATGTGGCTGTACAGAAGGACGAATGAATGCGACCCCGTGGAGATAGCGTCATCTCTCATTGGTCAGGTGGAGGGTCATTAATATTCAGCTGATGTGGAAGGAGCCACCAGAGTCAAAAAGCACTAACACATAAACATGCAAGTGAATAATAAATATAAATTAACATGAATTGCATGAGTGCCCTTTCTGACTCTTTGCTCTGTCCGAATGGTCAAAGTGAAAGGGGGGCCCTCCAGAGAGCCCCCCATACTGTCTATCACCAGGGGTAAATTCCACTGTGGTGCCAATGAGCACATAGGTTGCTGTCTTTTGACTCCTTTTAAGTGCTTAACCAGGTGGTGCACAAAGACAGATCTCTCTACAGTCTTCATGGCAGGAAGCATGTAAAAACTGTAGATTGAGCCACACATACATCTACTAACAGCTGTAGGAAAATGAACATCTGAGTAGAGGGCACAGTGTGAGTGTATGGGCTGCTGTAGATGGAGAAAGTGTAGGATCGAGCTGTCATGCATTTTAATTGCAAATGGCCAAGTGTGAGTTCACAACTGGAGCACATCACATGGAATCCACCTCCGCCTGAAACCAACTCATCTTGTTATAATGTGAAATGTTTTATTACAATATATGTTAGAAGGTTATAATAAGATAAAAATATATTCTTATAACAGGAAAATGTTCTTGTGATAAGCTTGCATGTCATAATGACTTGAAAAATCTTGTTATAACAATACAATTCAGAGTTATAACATGATACTGATGTGATTTTCTGGAGTGGCAGCAATACACTGCAGTCAAGTTGAGCAGAGTCAGCACCATGTAGTAGAAAAACAGCTCAGAGCGTCTCCTCTAATGACCCCCCACTACCACAGCTAGAGACATCGGCTTTCACACAGAAATGATTATGCTGTAAGCTAAACAAATGCAAACCAGCCAATTAAAGTAGTAAAGATACAGTATGTGATTCCTTTTCACATCACGTTCATTCACTTTACATGGAGGTAAAATGAATACGGAATTATCTTAAATGTTAACAGGATGAGTTAGTGTGTTCTTGAGAAATAATAAATGATCTGAAGGAGTAGATGCTCACCGGTAATGGCAATATTTTCCTCCAACAGTAGGAAACAGTTTAGTTTAAACTATATTTAACTGATAAAAATGTTGTTTTACTTTAATAGTTTTAAAAGTTTTTTCACAACATGAACATCATAAACTGAACTGGTTGACAGGAAACTAATCCCTGACCTACATGATGCTATAATAACATATTAACACAATGGGAAATCCAATAGAAAAATGGCAAAAGTAGCAGAGTTAGTGTTACACTATTTAACTTAATTCAATTACTAGATGTGTACACAACAGTCTGTCTTCATGATGTTATTATATGTAACAGGAGCATTTCCAAACAAACAACATAGCAAGTAGCCTTAACCCTTAAACAGGCAGGAATAGAAAATGAGATGTGAAAAATAACTTTACATTATTACTTATCTCATTTGCACCTAAGTAAAACATTTTTCTCATGCATAGTTTTTAAATATTTTGGATTTATGAGTTGTATCTCCCAGGATACCTTGCCCTAATAAGGTAAAAAAAAAATTGTCATAATAGTAAACAATCGTGGGATACATACATTTCAAAAGTGTATGTATAACAACATGAACACCTTTAGACCACTCTTTCTTCAACAGTATGTTAAGACATTAGTCATAATTAGTGTAATTCATTTATAATCCTGTTTTATTGAAAATAACTATGATTATGCTTGTACTGTACCATAGCTTGATCATTTCTGATCAGGCTGAATAAACAATGACAGTTAACGTGACCCAAGTCATGTTACCTAGATACTACAATCAGATAAAACTTTTGAAAAATGGGTGAAAATTGGGTGAAAACCTGTAATCCTGCTCCTAACAGGGTGTTAAAGAGTGTGTAACTCCAGGTGCATGTTGCCTGTTAAAGGGTTAATTTAAGACATGACAAACATGAAATGTCAGTCAGTTTCTTCTGCAGTTCATTCACTTCCAGTGGAGTTACCAAATGGAAATACAGATGGCACATGAAGGCAGCGTGTAATCCCCCCTCTGACCACAGTAGGTGGCACTGTCCACATTTCATTCATTCATCTCATTAACTCCGTGGGAAGTGAAGACTGTAAAATGAGACTATTAAAGACTGACTTCACTTATTCAAACTGAGAGCTTAATGATCCGGCTCCTCTCCAGTGTCCAGTGGTGTTCCCCAGGGCTCTGTCCTTGGCCCCCTCCTGTTCATTATTTATCTTCTGCCTCTTGGTTACATTCTCAGGAAATTTAATATTTCATTCCACCGTTACGCCGACGATACCCAACTCTATCTTTCCACTTAGCCCACTTCCACTCTGCCACTCATAGCTCTATCCGACTGCTTACTGGAAATTAAATCATAGTTCTCACTCAACTTTCTCAAACTCAACAGTGACAAAACTGAGGTCCTCCTCATCTGTACCAGATCCACCTTAGCAACACCCAATCCTTTCTCCATCTCCATCAATAATTCCACTGTTACCCCATCCCCTAAGGTAAAGAGCCTGGGTGTTATCCTGGACAGCACGTTATCCTTTGA